>NC_080626.1:3220415-3398143 GCF_027887145.1 Ammospiza caudacuta | reverse complement strand
CCCTGTAGGTGTGTCCCACGCCCCCCAGGTGCGCCCTAGCAGGGCGAGGTGGACAGGTGCGGGTGCGGGGGGGGTCTCTGCGGGTACTTGATGGCGGGCGGGTAGTTCTGGGTCATCTGGATGGACACGTCCGAGGAGGCGTCCGAGGGGCTGCGGGCGCGCGGCCACGCCCGCGGCTGCAGGAACTGCCCCGAGAGCCCCGAGCAGGTGCTGAGGCGCGGCCGCAGCAGGTGGGGCGGGGCCCGGCACAGCTCCTCCTCCGCGTAGCGCTTGGTGAACAGGTACACCGACATCACGCCTGCGCCCTGCGGGGGGAGAGAGAGACACACCTGAGTGACACCTGTGTGACACCTGAGTGACACCTGTGTGACACCTCAGTGACACCTGTCACACCTGTGTCACACCTGAGTACACCAACATCACGCCTGCGCCCTGCGGGGGGAGAGACACCTGAGTGACAGGTGAGTGACACCTGAGTGACACCTGTGTGACACCTCAGTGACACCTGTCACACCTGTGTCACACCTGAGTGACACCTGAATGACACCTGTCACACCTGTGTCACACCTGAGTACACCGACATCACGCCTGCGCCCTGCGGGGGGGGGAGAGACACACCTGAGTGACAGGTGAGTGACAGGTGAGTGACACCTGTGTGACACCTGAGTGACACCTGAGTGACACCTGAGTGGCACCTGCGTGACACCTGTCACACCTGTGTCACACCTGAGTACACCGACATCACGCCTGCGCCCTGCAGGGCGGAGAGAGAGACACCTGAGTGACACCTGAGTGACACCTGAGTGACACCTGTGTGACACCTCAGTGACACCTGTCACACCTGTGTCACACCTGAGTGACACCTGAATGACACCTGTCACACCTGTGTCACACCTGAGTACACCGACATCACGCCTACGCCCTGCGGGGGGGAGAGAGAGACACCTAAGTGACACCTGTGCTACACCTGAGTGACACCTGAGTGACAGCTGAGTGACAACTGAGTGACAGGTGAGTGACACCTGTGTCACACCTGAGTACACCGACATCACGCCTGCGCCCTGCGGGGGGGGAGACACACCTGAGTGACACCTGTGTGACACCTCAGTGACACCTGAGTGACACCTGAGTGACACTGTCACACTCGAGTACACCGACATCATGACTGCGCCCTGGAGGAGGGAGAGAGACACCTGTGTGACACCTGAGTGACACCTGAGTGACACCTGAGTGACACCTGAGTGACAGGTGAGTGACACCTGAGTGACACTGTCACACTCGAGTAAACCGACATCACTCCTGCACCCTGGACAGGGGAGAGAGAGACACCTGTGTGACACCTGTGTGACATCTGAGTGACAGGTGAGTGACAGGTGAGTGACAGGTGAGTGACACCTGAGTGACCGGTGACACACCTGAGTGACACCTGAGTGACAGGTGAGTGACACCTGAGTGACACCTGAGTGACAGCTCTGTCACACGTGTGTCACACCTGAGTGACACCTGTCACACATTGATTTCTTAAACCCCCATTGATTTCTATGGAGGGGGCGTGGCTTAAACACCATTGATTTCCATAGAGAGGGCGTGGCTTAAACACCATTCATTTCTATGAAGAGGGCGTGGCTTAAACCTCCATCCATTTCTAATGAGAGGGCGTGGCTTAAACCTGCATTCATTTCTAATGAGACGGCGTGGCTTAAACCCCTATTGATTTCTATGGAGGGGGCGTGGCTTAAACCCCATTGATTTCTATAGCGTGGGTGTGGCTTAAGCCCCCATTGATTCCTATGGAGGGGGCGTGGCTTAAACCCCATTGATTTCCATAGAGAGGGTGTGGCTTAAACCTCATTAATTTCTAATGAGAGAGCGTGGCTAAAGCCCCCATCGATTCCTATGGAGGGGGCGCGGCTTAAACCCCTATTGATTCCTATGGAGTGGGTGTGGCTTGAACCCCATTGATTTCTAAAGCCTGGGTGTGGCTTAAATCCCTATTGATTTCTATGGAGGGGGCGTGGCTTAAACCCCTATTGATTCCTATGGAGGGGGTGTGGCTTAAACCCCTTTGATTTCTATTGCGTGGGTGTGGCGTAAACCCCATTGATTCCTATGGAGGGGGCGTGGCTTAAACCCCTTTGATTTCTATAGCGTGGGTGTGGCTTAAACCCCATTGATTCCTATGGAGTGGGTGTGGCTTGAACCCCATTGATTTCTATAGCGTGGGTGTGGCTTAAACCCCCATTGATTTCTATGGAGGGGGCGTGGCTTAAACCCCATTGATTTCTATGGAGGGGGCGTGGCTTAAACCCCATTGATTTCTAGAGCGTGGGTGTGGCTTAAATCCCTATTGATTTCTATGGAGGGGGCGTGGCTTAACCCCCATTGATTTCTTTAATGTGGGTGTGGCTTAAACCCCTATTGATTTCTATGGAGTGGGCGTGGCTTAAACCCCCATTCATTTCTATGGAGGGGGCGCGGCTTTGCCCTTTTTTTGCCTAAAAATCCCATTTTTTTCCCCCAAAAATTCCAGATTTGGTTTAACCTGTTTTTCCCCATATCTTCGGGCTGTAAAAATTCAGATTTTTCCCGTAAAAACCACATTTTTTTGGGGGGCTCAAAAACCACGTTTTTCACCGTAAAAACGTCATATTTTCACCTAGAAACTTCATTTTTTTTCACCGAAAAAAAATCCCTTTTTTTTTTTTTTTTTTTTTTTTCCCCCCCAAACCCCCTGAATTTTGGGATTTTTGGGTTTTTGGGGACTGACCTCTTTGAGGAGGAAGGAGGAGGCGGCGAAGGCGAAGCTCCACCCGTAGCGGTACTGGAAATATTGCTCGGAGCCGCCGGGCCGGTTCATCACCTCGTCGTTGATGCTGGAGATGTAGAGAACCAAGCCCACCACCAGAGACAGCCCTGGGGAGGAAAGTTCCAGAAAATTCCAGGAAATTTGGGGGAAAAAATGGGGAAAAAATGGCAAAAAATGGGCGGAAAACGGAAAAAAAAAACACGGAGGAAAAATGGCAAAAAATGGGGGAGAAATGAGAGTCTGAGGAGGGGTTTGGGTGGAAATTTTGGATAATTCCGGGAAATTCCAGAAAGTTCCAGGAAATTATTTGGGAAAACTCCAGGAAAATTTGGAGGAAAAATGGGGGGGGAAAATGGCAAAAAAAAAAACCAAAAAAAACGGGGAGGAAATGGCAAAAATTGGGGGGGAAATTGGGGAAAAATGGGGAAAAGAATTGGGGATTAAAGAGGGAGAAATGAGAGTTTGAGGAGGAGTTTGGGGAAAATTTGAGGGAATTCTGGGAAATTCCAGAAAACTCTTGGAAATTTGGGGAAATTCCAGGAAAATTTCCAGGAAAATTTGGGGGAAAATGGCAAAAAATGGAGAGAAATGAGAGTTTGAGGAGGAGTTTTGGGGATCTGGGGGGAAAATTCCAAGAAATTTGGGAAAATTCCAGGAAATTCTGGAAAACTGGGGTGATTTGAGTCAATTTGGGTCAATTTTGGGGTAATTTGGGTCAATTTTGGGGCGATTTGAGCCAATTTTGGGGCTCCCATTTTAAACAAGAAATGAAGAGCAATGGATGGAATGGAGGCTCCAGGGCTGATTTTGGTGCAGAATTTTGGGGCAAAATCCGAATTTTTTTGGGTTTTCTGATTTTGGAAGACTCTCTGAGTCCATTTTGGATTATTTGAGCCAATTTTGGGGTGATTTGGGTCAATTTTGGGGCGATTTGAGCCAATTTTGGGGCTCCATTCTAAAGAACCCAATGAAAACCAATGGACAGATTGGGGGCTCCGGAGCTGATTTTGGTGCATAATTTTGGGGCAAAATCCGAATTTTTTTGGGTTTTCTGATTTTGGAAGACTCTCTGAGTCCATTTTGGATTATTTGAGTCAATTTTGGGGCGATTTGAGCCAATTTTGGGGCGATTTGAGCCAATTTTGGGGCTCCATTCTAAAGAACCCAATGAAAACCAATGGACAGATTGGGGGCTCCGGAGCTGATTTTGGTGCAGATTTTTGGGGCAAAATCCGAATTTTTTTGGGTTTTCTGATTTTGGAAGACTCTCTGAGTCCATTTTGGATTATTTGAGTCAATTTTGGGGTGATTTGGGTCAATTTTGGGGCGATTTGAGCCAATTTTGGGGCTCCCATTCTAAAGACCAATGGATGGAACGGGGGCTCCAGGGCTGATTTTGGTGCAGAATTTTGGGGCAAAATCCGAATTTTTTTGGGTTTTCTGATTTTGGAAGACTCTCTGAGTCCATTTTGGATTATTTGAGTCAATTTTGGGGTGATTTGGGTCAATTTTGGGGCGATTTGAGCCAATTTTGGGGCTCCCATTCTAAAGACCAATGGATGGCAATGGGAGACCAGGGCTGATTTTGGTGCAGATTTTTGGGGCAAAATCCGAATTTTTGGGGTTTTTCTGATTTTGAAGGATCTTGGGGACACTCTGGATCCATTTTGGGGCGATTTGATCCAATTTTGGGGCGATTTGAGCCAATTTTGGGGCTCCATTCTAAAGAACCCAATGAAAACCAATGGATGGAATGGAGGCTCCGGGGCTGATTTTGGTGCATAATTTTGGGGCAAAATCCGAATTTTTTTGTGTTTTCTGATTTTGGAAGACTCTCTGAGTCCATTTTGGTTTATTTGAGTCAATTTTTGGGCGATTTGAGCCAATTTTGGGGCGATTTGAGCCAATTTTGGGGCTCCATTCTAAAGAACCCAATGAAAACCAATGGACGGATTGGGGGCTCCGGAGCTGATTTTGGTGCAGATTTTTGGGGCAAAATCCGAATTTTTTTGGGTTTTCTGATTTTGGAAGACTCTCTGAGTCCATTTTGGTTTATTTGAGTCAATTTTGGGGTGATTTGAGCCAATTTTGGGGCGATTTGAGCCAATTTTGGGGCTCCCATTCTAAAGACCAATGGATGGAAATGGGAGGCCAGGGCTGATTTTGGTGCAGAATTTTGGGGCAAAATCCGAATTTTTGGGGTTTTTCTGATTTTGAAGGATCTTGGGGACACTCTGGATCCATTTTGGGGCGATTTGATCCAATTTTGGGGCGATTTGAGCCAATTTTGGGGCTCCATTCTAAAGAACCCAATGAAAACCAATGGATGGAATGGAGGCTCCGGGGCTGATTTTGGTGCAGAATTTTGGGGCAAAATCCGAATTTTTTTGTGTTTTCTGATTTTGGAAGACTCTCTGAGTCCATTTTGGATTATTTGAGTCAATTTTGGGGTGATTTGAGCGAATTTTGGGGCGATTTGAGCCAATTTTGGGGCTCCCATTCTAAAGACCAATGGATGGCAATGGGAGACCAGGGCTGATTTTGGTGCAGATTTTTGGGGGAAAATCAGAATTTTTTGGGGTTTTTTGCTCTGGGGAGGGCGTCCCTCACCCGAGAGGATGAAGAAGATGCCCGAGACGAAGGCCAGCAGGGTCCTCTGGGGCCGGATGTGCCCCACGTTGCTGATGACGAAGGCGGTGAAGACGAGGAAGAGGCTGACCATGGGGAAGGGCGTGGCCGTTCTCACCGTCTCTGGGGGGCGGCAAAAAATGTCAGGAAACCCCAAAATTCACCAAAATTCACCCCAAAATTCAGCCCAAACCCACCCCGAGAGCCTCAGGAGCCTCCCCGTAAAAAACTGGAATTTTCAGGCCAAAAATACCCCTAAAAAATTCAAATAAACCCCAAAAAAACCCAAAATTGGCTCAAAATTGTCCCCAAATTTCACCCCAAAATTTCACCCCAAATTCAGCCCGAGAGATTTGGGAAATTCCTCAAAAAAACCCCTGGAATTTTCAGGCCGCAGAAAAACCCAAATATTTGTCCCAAAATCATCCTGAATTCTCCCCAAAATTCCCCAAAAAATCCCAATAATTCCCCAAAATTCCTCCAAAATTCCCAATATTTCCCCCCAAAATTTGCCCCAAAATTCCCAATATTTCCCCCCAAATTCCCCCTAAAATTCTCAAAAATTCCTCCAAAATTCCCAATAATTCCTCCAAAATTCCCCCCAAAATTCCCAATATTTCTCCCCAAATTCCCCCCCAAATTCCCAAAAATTCCTCCAAAATTCCCCCCAAAATTCCCAATATTCCCCCCCAAATTCCCCCCAAAATTCCCAAAAATTCCTCCAAAATTCCCAAAAATTCCTCCAAATTCCCCCCAAAATTCCCAATATTTCCCCCCAAATTCCCCCCCAAATTCCCAACAATTCCCCCCAAAATTCCCAATAATTCCCCCCAAATTCCCCCCCAAAATTCCCAATAATTCCCCCAAAATTCCCAATATTTCCCCCAAAATTCCCAAAAATTCCTCCAAAATTCCCCCCCAAAATTCCCAACAATTCCCCCCAAATTCCCCCCCAAAATTCCCAATAATTCCCCCCAAATTCCCCCCAAAATTCCCAATATTTCCCCCCAAAATTCGCCCCAAAATTCCCAATAATTCCCCCCAAATTCCCCCCCAAAATTCCCAATAATTCCCCCCCAAATTCCCCCCAAAATTCCCAAAAATTCCTCCAAAATTCCCCTAAAATTCTCCCAAAAGCCTCAAAATTGCCCAAATTCTCTCAAAATTCCCAAAATGCCCCAAAAATAAAAAAACTTCCCCAGAATCCCCAAAAAAAATTCCCTAAAAACCCCCCAAAAATTCTCAATAATTTCCCCAAAATCCCCCGAAAATTCCCCAAATTTCCTTAAATTTTCCCCAAATTTCTTTAAATTTTCCCCAAATTTCTTTAAATTTTGCCCAAAATTCCCAAAATTTTGCCCAAAATTCCCAAAATTTTCCCCAAAATTCCCCAAATTTTGCCCAAAATTCCCAATTTTCTCACTGAGAATGTTTTCGGTGTTTTCGGTGACCAAGTTCAGCTCCGGCTCCAGGAAATATTCGGAGGCCACGCAGCGCCCCTTCTCCCGCCCTGCAAATTTGCATAAATTTTGCATAAATTTTGCATAAATTTTGCATAAAATTTGCATAAAATTTGCATAAAGTGAATGCAAAATTATCTCCAAATTATCCTAAAATTAGCCCAGAAATAAGCCCAAAATTTTGCCCCAAATGCCTCCAAAATAACGTCAAAAATAAGCAAAATTAATTAAAAATAATTCAAATTTTGGTCCAAATTAGCCCAAAATTAGCCCAAAATTAGCGCAAAATTATCCCATAATTAATTCCAAAATAACCCCAAATTAAACCAAAATTAAACCAAATTTAACCTAAAATTAAACCAAAATAAATCCCAAATTTAACCAAAATTAAACCAAAATTAAGCCCAAATTAACCCCAAATTAAACCAAAATTAATCCCAAATTAAACCAAAATTATTCAAAAAATAATCCGAAATTAATTAAAAATTAACTCCGAGTTATCCCCAAAATTTGCCAAAAATGAACCCCAAAATTACCAAAAATTAACCCCAAAAATAGACAAAAATTAAAGCCAATTAACCCCCAATTAACCCCTAATTAGCCCAAAATTGCACAAAAATTAACCCCGAATGAACCAAAATGATCCCAAATTTTTTGGAATTTTTTTGGAATTTTGTGGGATTTTTTTTTGGATTTTTTTGAAATTTTTTGGGGATTTTTTTTTATTTTTTGGGATTTTTTTAAAAATTTTTTTGATTTTTTTTTTAATTTTTTGGAATTTTTTTTGAATTTTTTGGGATTTTTTTTTTAATTTTTTGGGATTTTTTAAAATTTTTTGGAAATTTTTTTGGAATTTTTCTGAAATTTTGTTTTGAAATTTTTGGGAAATTTTTTGGGGAATTTTTTGGGATTTTTTTTTAATTTTTTGGATTTTTTTTTGAATTTTCTGGAAATTTTTTTTGAATTTTTTGGGATTTTTTTGGAATTTTTTGGAATTTTTTTTTAATTTTTTGGGATTTTTTTTTTCTTGGGATTTTTTTGGAATTTTTTTGGAACTTTTTTTAAATTTTGGGGGATTTTTTTTGGAATTTTTTGGGATTTTTTTGGGAATTTTTTTACTTTTTTGGGATTTTTTTTTTAATTTTTTGGAATTTTTTTTTTTTTAATTTTTTGGAAATTTTTTTTTTTTTATTTTTTGGAATTTTTTTAAATTTTTTGGATCTTTTTTTGAATTTTTTTGAATTTTTTTTTAACTTTTTGGAACTTTTTTTTGGAAGTTTTTGGGATTTGTTTTGGAATTTTTTTGCTCTGAAAAACGCCCCAAAAAATTCAATTTATTTCCCATTTTCACCCCCATATCTCAGCCATTTCTTCTCCTATCGACTCCAAATTTTTTTTGTTTGAATCCCAATTTTTTCCAAATAAATCCAGAATATTTTGGGGAATTTTTCGCCCTAGAAAAATCCTTCAAAAATTCAATATATTTCCCCATATCTCCCCCATTTCTCCTCCTATCCACCCCAAATTTTTTTTGTTGGAACCCCCGATTTCCCCCGCCTATTTCTGGCAATTTTTAGGATTTTTCTCCGGTACCTGCGAAGAAGCAGACGCGCCAGAGGCCGGAAAATTCCCCAAAAATTCAATTTATTTCCCATTCTAACCCGCATATCTCCCCCATTTCTCCTCCTATCCACCCCAAATTTTTTTCCCATTTTTTTCCCAGATTTTTTGAGATCCCTGCAATGAATTTAAGTGGTCAGAGCCCAAAACATCCCCCCAAAAAATTCAATTTATTTCCACTTCTAACCCCCATATCTCAGCCATTTCTCCTCCTATCCACCCCAAAATTTTTCCCCATAAATCCCAAAATTTTTCTGGGCTACCTGCAAAGAATCAGCCCCTCCGGAGCCTCAAAAAATATCTCAAAAATTCAATTTATTCTCACTTCTAATCCCCATATCTCAGCCATTTCTCCTCCTATCCACCCCAAATTTTTTTTGTTTCAATCCCGGATTTTTTCCCCACAAATCCCTGTTATTTCCAGGAATTTTGGGAGCCAAAAAATCCCCCAAAAAATTCAATTTATTTCCCATTTTCACCCCCATATCTCAGCCATTTCTCCTCCTATCCACCCCAATTTTTTTTTTGTTTGAATCCTGGATTTTTTCCCCACAAATCCCAATCATTTCCGGCAATTTTGGCAGCCAAAAAATCCCCTAAAAAATTCAATATATTTCCCATTTTCACCCCCATATCTCAGCCATTTCTCCTCCTCTCCACCCCAAATTTTTTTCATATCAATCCCAAATTTTTCCAAATAAATCCAGAATATTTTGGGGAATTTTTCGCCCTAGAAAAATCCTTCAAAAATTCAATATATTTCCCATTCTAACCCCCATATCTCAGCCATTTCTCCTCCTATCCACCCCAAATTTTTTTTGTTGGAACTCCCGATTTCCCCTGCCTATTTCTGGCAATTTTTAGGATTTTTCTCCGGTACCTGCGAAGAAGCAGACGCGCCAGAGGCCGGAAAATTCCCCAAAAATTCAATTTATTTCCCATTCTAACCTCCATATCTCCCCCATTTCTCCTCCTATCCACTCCAAATTTTTTTTGTATTCATCCCCGATTTTTTTCCGACAAATCCCAATCATTTCCGGCAATTTTGGCAGCCAAAAAATCCCCCAAAAAATTCAATATATTTCCCATTTTCACCCCCATATCTCAGCCATTTCTCCTCCTCTCCACCCCAAATTTTTTTCATATCAATCCCAAATTTTTCCAAATAAATCCAGAATATTTTGGGGAATTTTTCGCCCTAGAAAAATCCTTCAAAAATTCAATATATTTCCCATTCTAACCCCCATATCTCAGCCATTTTTTGTCCTATCCACCCCAAATTTTTTTTGTATTCATCCCCGATTTTTTTCCGACAAATCCCAATAATTTCCGGCAATTTTGGCAGCCAAAAAATCCCCTAAAAATTCAATTTATTTCCCATTTTCACCCCCATATCTCAGCCATTTTTTGTCCTATCCACCCCACATTTTTTTTGTATTCATCCCCGAATTTTTCCCCACAATTCCCAAACATTTTGGGATTTTTCCCCGGTACCTGCGAAGAAGCAGACGCGCCAGAGGCCGGCGTGCAGCGCCATGCGCACCTCGGTGCTCTGGTTCTGCGGGGACACCACGCCCTCCTCCATGTAGAGCCAATAGTCCGTGGAGACCGCGATGCCCACCAGGAGCAGCCCGCACGCCCCGAACACGCTGCTCAGCAGCGTCAGCGCCCGCGAGCTGCACGAGCTCATCCTGCCGACTGCCAAGTCCAGAAATTTCGGCAATTTTCCCCCATTTTTCCCCGATTTTTCCCGATTTTTTTACGATTTTTTTGCGATTTTTTCCGAATTTTTCCGATTTTTTTCCGATTTTTTAAAGGGTTTTTTTGAGTATGTTGGGCACGAAGGGGTTAAAAGTGGCTGGGAAGGGGTTGGGAAGGCTCGAGGAGGGAAATTTGGGAATTTTTGGGGTTTTTTTGGGAATTTTCCCCATTTTTCCCCATTTTTCCCCGATTTTTCCGATTTTTTCCCGATTTTTTCCGATTTTTTAGGGGTTTTTTAGGGGTATGTTGCGGTGGTCTGGCAGTGAAAGGGTTAAAAGTGGCTGGGGAAGGGTCAGGAATGGCTGGGAAGGGAAATTTGGGAATTTTTGGGGAATTTTCCCCATTTTTCCCCATTTTTCCCCGATTTTTCCGATTTTTTTCCGATTTTTTTTCGATTTTTAAAGGGTTTTTTTGAGTATGTTGGGCACGAAGGGGTTAAAAGTGGGTGGGAAGTGGCTGGGAAGGGAAATTTGGGGATTTTGGGGAATTTTGGGGAATTTTGGGGAATTTTCCCCATTTTTCCCCGATTTTTCCGATTTTTTCCCGATTTTTTTTCGATTTTTAAAGGGTTTTTTTGAGGATGTTGGAGTCGTGTGGGCACGAAGGGGTTAAAAGTGGGTGGGAAGGGAAATTTGGGAATTTTTGGGGAATTTTTTGGGAATTTTCCCCATTTTTCCCCATTTTTACCCGATTTTTCCCGATTTTTTCCCGATTTTTTTTCGATTTTTAAAGGGTTTTTTTGAGGATGTTGGAGTCGTGTGGGCACGAAGGGGTTAAAAGTGGCTGGGAAGTGGCTGGGAAGGGAAATTTGGGAATTTTCCCCATTTTTTCCCGATTTTTCCCGATTTTTTCCGATTTTTTCCGATTTTTAAAGGGTATTTTTGAGGATGTTGGAGTCGCGTGGGCACGAAGGGGTTAAAAGTGGGTGGGAAGGGAAATTTGGGGAATTTTTGGGGATTTCTTGGGGATTTTGGGGGGAATTTTTGGCGGTTTTGGGGCCGCTTTGGGGGGTATTGGGGAGCGATGCGGGCACAAAAGGGTTAAAAGGGGACGATTTGGGTGGGAAGATTTTTGGGGAGATTTGAAGGAATTTGAGGAATTTTTGGGGATTTTTGAAAGGATTTTTTAAGGGATTTTTGGGGCATTTTGGGGGCGATTGATTGGGATTTTTTGGAGAATTTTTGGAGGATTTTTGGGGGGGATTTTTTGGGGGATTTTGGGGGCATTTTGGGGTTGATGCCCACCAGGAGCTGCACGAGCTCATCCTGCCGACTGCCAAGTCCAGAAATTTCGGGAATTTTCCCCCATTTTTCCCCATTTTTTCCCCATTTTTTCCGTTTTTTTTTCGATTTTTTTCCGATTTTTTTCCGATTTTTTAAAGGGTTTTTTTGAGTATGTTGGGCACGAAGGGGTTAAAAGTGGGTGGGAAGTGGCTGGGAAGGGAAATTTGGGAATTTTGGGGAATTTTGGGGAATTTTCCCCATTTTTCCCCATTTTTTCCCCATTTTTTCCCGATTTTTTCCGATTTTTTTTTCGATTTTTAAAGGGTTTTTTTGAGGATGTTGGAGTTGTGTGGGCACGAAGGGGTTAAAAGTGGGTGGGGAATGGCTGGGAAGGGAAATTTGGGAATTTTGGAGGATTTTTTGGGAATTTTTCCGATTTTTTCCCGATTTTTCCCGATTTTTTCCGGGTTTTTTTAGGGGTATGTTGCGGTCGTCTGGCAGTGAAAGGGTTAAAAGCGGCTGGGAAGGGTCAGGAATGGCTGGGAAGGGAAATTTGGGAATTTTGGGGGAATTTTTTTTAATTTTAATTTTCCCCATTTTTTCCCCATTTTTTCCCCGATTTTTTCCGATTTTTTTCCGATTTTTTCCGGGTTTTTTCAGGGGTATGTTGCGGTCGTCTGGCAGTGAAAGGGTTAAAAGTGGGGGGGTTGGGAGGGAAATTTCAGATTTTTTTTTTTTTTTTTTTTTTTTAGGAATATTTTGGGGACTTTTTGGGAATTTTTGGGGGATTTTTGGGGCATTTTTGGGTGATTTTATGGGGGATTTTTGAGTGATTTTTGGGGCATTTTTGGGGCATTTTTGGGGGGTTTTTGGGTGATTTTTGGGGGGATTTTTGGGGGATTTTTGGGGGATTTTTTGGGGATTTTTGGGAATATTTGGGGGATTTTGAGGGATTTTTGGGGAATTTTTGAGGATTTTTGGGGGATTTTTGGGCGATTTTTGGGGGGATTTTTGGGGGATTTTTGAGGGATTTTTGGGGGAGTTTTGGGGAATTTTTGGGTGATTTTGGGGTGATTTTCGGGGGATTTTTGGGTGATTTTTGGGGGGATTTTTGGGGGATTTTTGAGGGATTTTTGGGGGAGTTTTGGGGAATTTTTGGGTGATTTTGGGGTGATTTTTGGGGGATTTTTGAGGGATTTTTGGGGCATTTTTGGGGGATTTTTGGGTGATTTTTGGGTGACTTTTCGGGATTTTTGAGAAGGAGCTGGGAGCATTTGTGAGGATGGGGACGGGAAATGATGCGGGCACGAAGGGGTTAAAAGTGGGTGGGAGGTGGCTGGGAAGGCTCGGAGAAGGAAATTTGGGAATTTTTGGGGATTTTGGGGAATTTTTTGGGGTTTTTTTTGGGGAATATTTTGGTGATTTTCAGGGGCTTTTATGGAGCTGTTGAGAGCAGAGAGGAGGAAGAGCGTGGGGGAGCCACGCGGGCACGAAGGGGTTAAAAGTGGGCGGGAAAGGAAATTTGGGAATTCCGGGATTTTTTGGGAATTTTTGGGATTTTTTGGGATTTTTTTGGGTCAATTTTGGGTGGGTTTTGGAGGTTTTGGGGGGATATGGGAGCCTTGCGGGCACGAAGGGGTTAAAAGTGGGCAGGGAATGGTCGGGAGGGGAAATTTGGGAATTCTGGGATTTTTGAGAATTTTTTGGGGGCATTTTTGGGGATTTTTTGGGAATTTTTGGTCAATTTTTGGGATTTTTGGGGGCCGTTTTGGGTGGATATGGGAGAGAAATGCGGGCACGAAGGGGTTAAAAGTGGGCGGGGAAGGGAAATTTGGGAATTCCGGGATTTTTTGGGAATTTTGGGGGGGATTTTTGGATTTTTTGGGATTTTTTTGGTCAATTTTGGGTGGGTTTTGGAGGTTTTGGGGGGGATATGGGAACCTTGCGGGCACGAAGGGGTTAAAAGTGGGCGGGAAAGGGTCAGGAATGGCTGGGAAGGGAAATTTGGAAATTCCGAGATTTTTTGGGAATTTTGGGGGAAATTTTGGATTTTTTGGGATTTTTTTGGTCAATTTTTGGAGGTTTTGGGGCCGTTTTGGGGGGATATGGGAGAGAAATGCGGGCACGAAGGGGTTAAAAGTGGGCGGGGAATGGTCGGGAATGGTCGGGAGGGGAAATTTGGGAATTCCGGGATTTTTTGGGAATTATGGGGGGGTTTTTTGGGAATTTTTGGGTGATTTTTGGGGATTTTTTGGGATTTTTTTGGTCAATTTTTGGAGGTTTTGGGGGGATATGGGAGCCTTGCGGGCACGAAGGGGTTAAAAGTGGGCGGGGAATGGTCGGGAAGGGAAATTTGGGAATTCCGGGATTTTTTGGGAATTTTGGGGGGGATTTTTGGGATTTTTTTTTGGTCAATTTTTGGGATTTCTTGGGGCCGTTTTGGGGGGATATGGGAGAGAAATGCGGGCACGAAGGGGTTAAAATTGGGCGGGAAAGGATCGGGAATGGTCGGGAGGGGAAATTTGGGAATTTTGGGGAATTTTGGGGAATTTTTTGGGTGATTTTTGGGTGATTTTGGGGGGAGCGACGTGGGCACGGAAAGGTCAAAAGGGGAAGATTTGGATGGGGAATTTTGGGGGGGAATTTTGGGAGAATTTGGGGAATTTTGGGAGAATTTGAGGAATTTTGGGATAATTCTGGAAATTTTGGGAAAAATTTTGGGATAATTTGGGGAATTTTGGGGGAAATTTTGGGAGAATTTCGAGAACTTTGGGGGGAATTTTGGGAGAATTTGGGGAATTTTGGGGGGAATTTCAGGGGGAATTTTGGGGTAATTTTGGGAATTTTGGGGTTGGATTTGGGAAATTTTGGGGCCATTTTGGGACAAAGGGACCCCCCCAGTTCCCCCCTCCCCCTCCCCCCAAAACTCGGACTTTTCCCGCGCCCCTCCCCCACCCCAAATTCCCCCCAAAATTCCCCAAATTCTCCCAAAAATTCCCCAAATTTCCCCCAAAATTCCCCAAATTTGCCCCCCCAAATTTCCCTTCATAATTCTCCAAATTCTCCCCCAAATTTCCCCAAAATTCCCCCCAAAATTCCCCAAATTCTCCCCCAAAATTCCCGAAATTTTCACCCCGAAATTCCCCAAATTTTCCCCCAAAATTCCCCAAATTTTTCCCCCAAAATTCCCCAAATTTCCCCCCAAAATTCCCCAAATTCTCCCCCAAAATCCCCCAAATTCCCCCCAAAACTCCCCAAATTTTCCCCCCAAAATTCCCCAAATTCCCCCCAAAAGTCCCCAAAATCTCCCCAAATTTCCTCCCAAATTTTCCCCCCAAATTCCCGAAATTTTCACCCCGAAATTCCCCAAATTTTCCCCCAAAATTCCCCAAATTTTTCCCCCAAAATTCCCCAAATTTCCCCCCAAAATTCCCCAAATTCTCCCCCAAAATTCCCCAAATTCCCCCCAAAACTCCCCAAATTTTCCCCCCAAAATTCCCCAAATTCCCCCCAAAAGTCCCCAAAATCTCCCCAAATTTCCTCCCAAATTTTCCCCCCAAATTCCCCAAGTTTTCTCCAAAATTCCCTAAATTCTCCCCAAAATTCCTCAAATTTTTTCCCCAAAATTCCCTAAATTCTCCCCCCAAAATTCCCCCCAAATTCCCTAAATTAACCCCAAATTCCGCAAATTTTCCCCCCAAAATTCCCCAAATTCCCCCCAAAATTCCCCAAATTTCCCCCCAAAATTCCCGAAATTCTACCCCCAAAATTCCCCAAATTTTCTCCTCAAAAGTCCCCAAATTTTCCCCCCAAATTTCCCCCCAAATTTTCCCCCAAAATTCCCCAAATTTTTTCCCCAAATTTCCCCCCAAAATTCCCCAAATTTTCCCCCAAATTCCCCAAAATTTCCCCAAAATTCCCTAAATTCTCCCCAAAATTCCCCCCAAATTCCCTAAAGTAACCCCAAATTCCGCAAATTTTCCCCCCAAAATTCCCCAAATTTCCCCCCAAAATTCCCCAAATTCTCCCCCCAAAATTCCTCAAATTTTCCCCCAAAATTCCCCAAATTCTCCCCCCAAAATTCCCCAAATTTTCCCCTCAAAAGTCCCCAAATTTTCCCCCCAAATTTCCCCAAATTTTCCCCCCAAATTCCCCAGATTTTCCCCCAAATTCCCCTCAAAATTCCCCAAAATCTCCCCAAATTCCCCAAATTTCCCCCCAAATTCCGCCCCCCCTCCCCCCCCTCACCCGCTCACGGCGTGGTCGCTGCCCCGCGGGCCGGGGGCGCCATCGGGACGGACAGACGGACACGGGGACACGGGGGGGGGACGGGGACGGACAGACGGACACGGGGACACGGGGGGGGGACGGGGACGGACAGACGGACACGGGGACACGGGGGGGGGGACGGGGACGGAGGACACGGAAGGACAGACGGACACGGCGGGGGGGGGGGGGGATGCGGGAAGGACGCGCGGAAGGACAGACGGACACGGGGGGGGTGGGGATTGAGGGACAGACGGACACGGGGGGGGATGCGGGAAGGACAGACGGACACGGCGGGGGGATGCGGGAAGGACAGACGGACACGGCGGGGGGGATTGAGGGAAGGACAGACGGACACGGAGGGGGGGGGGATGCGGGAAGGACACACGGACACCGGGGGGGTGGGGGAATCAAGGACGGAATGGGGGGAGGGGGATATGCGGGGACGGACGGACGGACAGACGGACACGGGCGGGGATGCGGAGCGGGCGGGGGGGGGGCGGTGTGTGTGAAGGACGGACGGACGGACAGAGGGACGCGGGGACGGGGGAAGGACAGACGGACACCGCGGGGATGGGGGGGGCGGGGGCACGGACGGACGGACAGAGGGATGAAGGACACGCGGAGGGACGGACGGACGGACGGACGGACAGCGAGGGGGAGAGAGAGACGCGGGGATGCGGGGAAGGACGGACGGACAGACAGACAGACGGACGGACGGACGGACACGGAGACAGAAGGGACGCGGGGACGGGGGAGGAGGGGACGGGAGGAGGAAGGACAGACGGACGCGGGATTGGGGAGGGACGGACGGACGGACAGAGGGATGCGGGGATGGATGAAGGACAGACAGACAGACGGACAGACAGAGGGATGCGGGGGTGGATGAAGGACAGACAGACAGACGGACAGAGGGATGCGGGGATGGATGAAGGACAGACAGACGGACAGACAGAGGGATGCGGGGATGGATGAAGGACAGACAGACGGACAGAGGGATGGAGGAGGGACAGACGGACGGACACGGATGCGGGGATGGATGAAGGACAGACAGACAGAGAGATGCGGGGATGGATGAAGGACAGACGGACACGGAGCGATGCGGGGATGGAGGAGGGACAGACAGACGGACACGGATGCGGGGATGGATGAAGGACAGACAGACAGACGGACACGGAGGGATGCGGGGATGGAGGACGCGGGCACGGACGGACGGACGGACAAACGGACAAGCGGATGCACGGAGAGGGACGCGGGGGGGGGGGGGATGGATGGAGGGCGGACAGACGGACACGGCGGGTGGGGGGGGGATGGATGGAGGGCGGACACACGGACGGACACACGGACGGACAGACGGACGGACACACGGACAGACGGACGGACAGACGGACACACGGACGGACAGACGGACGGACGGCCGCGTTCCGTTCTTCGGGCGCTGCGGCGGCGGCGGGGCCGGGCCGGAGGCGCGGGACGGACAAACGGACGCGGGGGGGGAGGGGATGGGAATGGGAATGGGGGGGGGAGGGGGGGGATGGGGGGGGGGAGGGGAACCCAAACCCCCCCCCCCCGCGGCCGCCGCGTGACGTCATCGCGGCCGCTCTTAAAGGGACCGCGCCGGGTTTGAAAAGGAAAAGGGGCGGCCCCTCCCCCCAACACACAGGGAGAGGGGAAGGAATAAATAAAATAAAAATAAAAATAAAAGAAAAATAAAAAATATAAAATAAAAACTAAAAATATAAAATTTCCCCCCCAAAAATCCCAAATATCCCCCCCCAAAATCCCAATTTTTTTCCCCAAAAAATCCCAAAATTCCCCCCAAAAATCCCAAATACCCCCCCAAAAATCCCAAATATCCCTCCATAAAAATCCCAATTTTTTTCCCCCAAAAATCCCAATTTTTTCCCCCAAAAATCCCAAATATCCCCCCAAAATCCCAATTTTTTTCCCCCAAAAAATCCCCAAAATTTTCCCCTAAAAATCCCAAATATCCTCCCAAAAATCCCAATTTTTCCCCCCCAAAAATCCCAAAATTTTCCCCTAACAATCCCAGTTTTTTCCCCTAAAAATCCCAAAATTTTCCCCAAAAAATCCCCCCCCAAAATCCCAAATATCCCCCCAAAATCCCAAATGTCCCCCCCCAAAATCCCCAAATTTTTCCCCCCAAAAATCCCAAAATTTCATCCCCAAATATCTCCCCCAAAAATGCCAATTTTTTCCCCAAAAAAATCCCAAATATCCTCCGCAAAATCCCAAATATCCCCCCAAAAATCCTAAAATTTCATCCCCAAATATCCAAAATATTCACCCCAAAAATCCCAATTTTTTCCCTAAAAAATCCCAAAATTTCTCCCCCAAAAAATCCCAAAATTCCTCCCCAAAATCCCAACTATCCCCCCAAAAATCCCAATTTTTTCCCCCAAAAATCTCAAATATCCCCCCCAAAAAATCCCAAATATCCCCCCCAAAAATCCCAATTTTTTTTTGCCCAAAAAATCCCAAAATTTTCCCCTAAAAATCCCCCCCAAAAATCCCAAAATTTCCCCCCAAAAAATCCCAATTTTTTCCCCCAAAAAATCCCAAAATTTCCCCCCAAAAATCTCAAAATTTTTCCCTCAAAATTCCCGAAATTCCTCCCCCAAAAAATCCCAAAATTCCCCCAGACCAGTCCAGACCAGTCCAGACCAGTATAAACCAGTATAAACCAGTCCAGACCAGTCCAGACCAGTCCAGACCAGTCCAGACCAGTATAAACCAGTATAAACCAGTATAAACCAGTTCAAACCAGTCCAGACCAGTCCAGACCAGTCCAGACCTGTCCAGCCCAGTATAAACCAGTATAAACCAGTATAAACCAGTTCAAACCAGTCCAGACCTGTCCAGCCCAGTATAAACCAGTATAAACCAGTATAAACCAGTCCAGACCAGTCCAGACCAATCCAGACCAGTATAAACCAGTATAAACCAGTCCAGACCAGTCTGGATTGGTCTCTCCCAGTTTCTCCCAGTCCAAACCAGTATAAACCAGTCCAAACCAACCCAGGTCAGTCCGCACCAGTTCAAACCAGTCTGGACCGGTCCCTCCCAGTCCAAACCAGTAAAAACCAGTACTGAACCAGTAGAAACCAGTAGAAACCAGTCCAAACCAACGCTGACCAGCCCCTCCCACTCCAAACCAGTATAAACCAGTCCAAACCAGTCCCTCCCAGTATAAACCAACCCTGACCAGTCCCTCCCAGTCCAAACCAGTATAAACCAGTATAAACCAGTATAAACCCATCCAGACCACTCCAAACCAGTATAAACCAGTCCCTCCCAGTATAAACCAGTATAAACCAGTCCCTCCCAGCCCCTCCCAGTCCAAACCAGTATAAACCAGTTCAATCCACTCCAAACCAGTATAAACCAGTCCCTCCCAGTCCCTCCATGTCCAAACCAGTACAAACCAGTTCAAACCAGTGCAAACCAGTATAAACCAGTCCAAACCAACCCTGTCCAGTCCCTCCCAGTCCCTCCCAGTCCAAACCACTCCAGACCAGTATAAACCAGTTCAAACCACTCCAGACCAGTATAAACCAGTCCCTCCCAGTCCAAACCAGTATAAACCAGTTCAAGCCAGTGCAAACCAGTATAAACCAGTTCCTCACAGCCCCTCCCAGTATAAACCAGTCCAAACCAGTACAAACCACTCCAGACCAGTATAAACCAGTCCAAACCAACCCTGACCAGTCCCTCCCAGCCCCTCCCAGTATAAACCAGTATAAACCAATCCAGACCAGTATAAACCAGTCCCTCCCAGTCCAAACCACTCCAAACCAGTATAAACCAGTCCAAACCAACCCTGACCAGTCCCTCCCACTCCAAACCAGTATAAACCAGTCCCTCCCAGTATAAACCAGTTCAAACCAGTTCAAACCACTCCAAACCAGTATAAACCCATCCAAACCAGCCCAAACCAGCCCAAACCAGTATAAACCAGTCCAAACCAGCCCCTCCCACTCCAAACCAGTTTAAACCAGTTCTAGCCACTCCAAACCAGTATAAACCAGTACAAACCACTCCAGACCAGTATAAACCGGTCCCTCCCAGCCCTTCCCAGTATAAACCAGTATAAACCAATCCAGACCAGTATAAACCAGTCCCTCCCATCCCCTCCCACTCCAAACCAGTATAAACCGGTCCAGACCACTCCAAACCAGTATAAACCAGTCCAAACCAACCCTGACCAGTCCCTCCCAGTACAAACCAGTATAAACCGGTCCAGACCACTCCAAACCAGTATAAACCAGCCCCTCCCAGCCCCTCCCAATATAAACCAGTATAAACCAGTATAAACCACTCCAAACCAGTATAAACCAGGTCAAGCCACTCCAAACCAGTATAAACCAATCCAGACCAGTCCCTCCCAGTCCAAACCAGTACAAACCACTCAGACTCCGCCCACTCCCAGTCAGCTCCAGGATCCCTGGAATTCTTTATTGCCCCTCCCCCACCCTCCAATCCGGGGGCGGGGCTTGGTGAAATGGGCGGGGCTTAAAGAAGGGGGAGGGGCTTCGGCCACGCCCCTCCCCCCCGCCCTCGGGCTCAGTTCTCCACGGCGGCTGCGGAAGGAAAATCCCAAAATTGACAAATTTCGCCTCAAATTTCTCCCCCAAAAAAATCCCCAAAAATCCCAAAATTTCCCTCTCGGGACCCCATAAACCCCAAAATCCCCAAATTTCTCCTTGAATTGCCCCCCGAAATCCCCAAATTTCACCCCAAAAACTCCCAAGAGTCTCTCAAAAAATCTCCAAATTTCTCCCCTGTGCCCCAAAACTTTCTCCACAAAAATCCTCAAATTTTCTTCCCAAAATTCCCCAAATGCTTCCCCAAAATTTCTCCCCTAAATCCCCAAATCCTCCTCGATTTTTCCCAAAATTTTTCCCAATTTTTATCCCCAATATCCCCTCAAACTTCCCCCCAAAATTCCCAATGTTTTTTCTCCCCAAACTTTTCCCAAATTTCCCCTAAAATTCCCCCCCAAACTTCCCAATTTTTCCCCAATTTTCCCCCCAAAATTCCCATTTTTTTTCCTCCAAATTCCCAATTTCCCCCCGAACTTTACCCAAAACTCCCAAATTTCCCCCCAAACTTCCCAAACTTCCCCTCAATCTTTCAAATTTTTCCCAAAATTTCCTTTTTTCCCCCTAAAATTCCGATTTTTTCGCCCCCCGGACCCACCCAGGCCGTCAGGGGGCGCCACCGCCGGGGCCCCCTCGGGGCCGCTCTGGCCGCTCAACTCGTTGGTCGGCGTCTCCTGCAACAAAATGGCGGCGCTCACCCTCCGATTGGCCAACAGCGCCGTCAATCAAACCCCCCTGCTCGGCGCCCACCAATCACCTGATCGAAGAGGTGCACCGTGACGTCATCGAAGAACGACACCGCCTTGCGCTTCCGGTTGGAGCTCAGTCCCACTTCCGGCGGGCGGCGCGTTGGTTTCAGGAGGCCGCGGAGGCCGCGGCCGCTCCAGGTGGAAACCACGAGCGGGACCGGCCCCGGTGAGGCCCCCGCGGCGTCCGGAGCTTCCTCCGCGTCCTCCGCGTCCTCGTCGGGCTCGTCCGGAGCCGCCCGGGCCGCGTCGGGGCCGCCCCAGCGCGGGGGGAGAGGGCGCAGGGCCAGAGGCGGCAGCGGCAGCGAGAGGCGGGAGGCCTTGGCTGAGGGGAAAAGGGCGGGAAAAGCGAAAAAGGGGAGAAAAGGAGGGGAGATTTGAGGGAAATCAGGGGAAAATGAGGGGAAATTGGGGGGAAATGAAGGAAAATGAGGGAAAAGGCGGGTTAATACGAGGGGAAATAAAGGAAAAATGAGGGAAAAGTGGGGAAAATGAGGGGAAATGGGGGAAAAATGAGGGAAAAGTGGGGAAAAATGAAGGGAAAGTGAGGGGAAAATGGGGGAAAGGGGGTTAAAATGAGGGGAAATAAAGGAAAAATGAGGGGAAATAAAGGAAAAGTGAGAGAAGTTGAGAAAAAAATGAGGGGGAAATGGGGGAAAATGTGGGAAAAGGGGGTGAATTCCCCCAAATCCCCAAAATTCCCCCTAAAACCTGCCCCAAAATTTCCCATCAAGTCCCCAAATCCCCTCCAAAATCCCCTAAAATTACAGAAATTCCCCCAAAATCCCAGAAACTCCCTCATAACCTCCCAAAATCCCCCAAATTCCCCCCAAAACACTCAAATTTTTCCACAACCCCCAAATTTCCCCCGACTCCCCAAATCTTCGCCAAACCCCACAAAACCCCCAAATTTCCCCCCAAAATCTCCCTCCAAATCCCCAATTTCTCCCCACCATTTCCCCCCAAAATCCCCAATTTTTTTTCCCCAAATTCCCCCAAAGCCCCCAGATCTCCCCCCCCCCAAAATTTTCCCTGCAAATCCCCATTTTTTTCCCAAATATTTTCCCCAAAATCCCGAATATTTCCCCCCCAAATCCTCCCCCAATATTCCCCCCAACATTTTTTCCCAAAATCCGCGAATTTTTCCCTCAGATTTTTTCCCAAATATTTTCCCCAAAATCCCGAATGTTTCCCCCCCAAATCCTCCCCCAATATTCCCCCCAACATTTTTTCCCAAAATCCGCGAATTTTTCCCTCAGATTTTTTCCCAAATATTTTCCCCAAAATCCCGAATGTTTCCCCCCCAAATCCTCCCCCAATATTCCCCCCAACATTTTTTCCCAAAATCCGCGAATTTTTCCCTCAGATTTTTTCCCAAATATTTTCCCCAAAATCCCGAATGTTTCCCCCCCAAATCCTCCCCCAATATTCCCCCCAACATTTTTTCCCAAAATCCGCGAATTTTTCCCTCAGATTTTTTCCCAAATATTTTCCCCAAAATCCCGAATGTTTCCCCCCCAAATCCTCCCCCAATATTCCCCCCAACATTTTTTCCCAAAATCCGCGAATTTTTCCCTCAGATTTTTCCCAAAATCCCCGAATTTCCCCCCAATATTTTCCCACCTCGGATCTCGGCGCGGCTCTCCCGCCGCGTGGGGGCGGGGCCTCCCTCCGTGGCTCCGCCCCCTCCTCCTTCTGCGGCCACGCCCCCAGCCTGGCCACGCCCCTCTTCCGCCTTGGCCGCGCCCCCTGTGCTGGCCACGCCCTCTGCCCTGGCCACGCCCCCCGCGCGCGGCCGCAGGAGGTGGCGGGAAACGCCCTCGGTCAGCGACACCTGGAGGCGCTCCTGGCACACCTGGGACACACCTGGGGACACACCTGGGGACACCGGGGACACACCTGGGGACACCGGCGACACACCTGGGGACACACCTGGGGACACCGGGGACACACCTGGGGACACCGGGGACACACCTGGGGACACCTGGGACACACCTGGGGACAGCCCCGGGGCCACCGGGCACACCTGGGACACACCTGGGGACACCTGGGGGGGCGGGGACACACCTGGGGACACCTGAGGTGTCACCTGAGGGGTCACCTGGCGCACCTGGGACACACCTGGGGACACCTGGGGGGGCGGGGACGCACTTGGGGACACCTGGGACACACCTGGGGACACCTGAGGTGTCACCTGAGGGGTCACATGGCACACCTGGGACACACGTGGGGATGGGGACACACCTGGGGACACCTGAGGTGTCACCTGAGGGGTCACCTGGCACACCTGGGACACACCTGGGGACACCTGAGGTGTCACCTGAGGGGTCACCTGGCACACCTGGGACACACCTGGGGACACCTGGGGGAGCTGGGACACACCTGGGGACAGCCCCGAGGTCACGTGGGACACCTGGAGGTGCTCCTGGCACACCTGGGACACACCTGGGGACACCTGAGGGGTCACCTGGCACACCTGGGACACACCTGGGGACAGGTGAGACACATCTGGGGACACCTGAGGGGTCACCTGGGAGGGCGGGGACACCCGGGACACACCCGGGGACAGCCCCGAGGTCACCTGAGGCGTCACCTGGGACACACCTGGGGAGGGGGACACACCTGGGGACACCTGAGGGGTCACCTGGCACACCTGGGACACACCTGGGGACAGGTGAGACACATCTGGGGACACCTGGGACACACCTGGGGACACCCCCGAGGTCACCTGGGTCACACCTGGGGTCACCTGTAGGGGTGGGGTCACCTGGGACACACCTGGGGACAGGTGAGACACACCTGGGGACACCTGGGGCACACCTGGGGACAGGTGAGACACACCTGGGGACACCTGAGGGGTCACCTGGCACACCTGGGACACACCTGGGGACACCTGAGGGGACACCTGGCACACCTGGGGCACACCTGGGCACACCTGGGGCACCTCCAGGGTCACACCCGGGGTCTCCGCCCCGCCCCCGCCGTGCAGATTTGGGGACATTTCTGGGGCCGTTTTTGGGGCCGTTTCGGGGCTTTTTGGGGCCGTTTTTGGGGCCATTTTTGGGGTTTTTGGGGACGTTTCTGGGGACCCCCTTGGGGACATTTTTGGGGACACTTTGAGGTTTTTTGGGGACGTTTTTGGGGCCATTTCGGGGTTTTTTGGGGACGTTTTTGGGGCCATCTCGGGACGTCCCCGGGAGCTCCTCGGGGACGTTTTTGGGGCCATTTCGGGGCTTTCTGGGGCCTTTTTTGGGGACATTTCGGGTTTTTTTGGGGACGTTTCTGGGGACACTTTTGGGGCCATCTCGGGACGTCCCCGGGAGCTCCTCGGGGACGTTTTTGGGGCCATTTCGGGGCTTTCTGGGGACGTTTCTGGGGCCATTTTGAGTTTTTTTGGGGACGTTTTTTGGGACATCTCGAGATGTCCCAGGGACCCCTCTGGGGACGTTTTTGGGGACATTTCGAGGTTTTTTGGGGACGTTTTTGGGGACATTTCGGGTTTTTTTGGGGACGTTTCTGGGGACACTTTTGGGGCCATCTCGGGACGTCCCTGGGAGCTCCTCGGGGACGTTTTTGGGGACAATTCGAGGTTTTTTGGGGCCATTTCTGGGGATGTTTCTGGGGCCATCTCGGGACATTCCAAGGACCCCGTCAGGGACGTTTTTGGGGACATTTCGAGGTTTTTTGGGGACGTTTTTGGGGACATTTCGAGGTTTTTTGGGGACATTTCTGGGGACGTTTCTGGGGCCATCTCGAGATGTCCCTGGGAGCTCCTCGGGGACGTTTTTGGGGACAATTCGAGGTTTTTTGGGGCCGTTTCTGGGGCCGTTTTTGGGGACAATTTGAGTTGTTTTGGGGCCGTTTCTGGGGCCGTTTTTGGGGACATTTCGAGGTTTTTTGGGGACGTTTTTGGGGACATTTTTGGGGACATTTCGAGGTTTTTTGGGGACATTTCTGGGGACACTTTTGGGGCCATCTCGGGATGTCCCTGGGAGCTCCTCAGGGACGTTTTTGGGGACAATTTGAGGTTTTTTGGGGCCGTTTCTGGGGACATTTCGAGGTTTTTTGGGGCCGTTTCTGGGGCCGTTTTTGGGGACATTTCGAGGCTTTCCGGAGCTATTTTTGGGGACATCTCGGGACATTCCAAGGACCCCTTCAGGGACGTTTTTGGGGACATTTCCAGGTTTTTTGGGGCCGTTTCTGGGGACATTTCTGGGGACGTTTTGAGGTTTTTTGGGGCCATTTCTCGAGACGTTTTTGGGGACATTTTGGGGATTTTTGGGGACGTTTCTGGGGACGTTTCGAGGTTTTTTGGGGACATTTCTGGAGACCTTTTTGGGGACATCTCGGGATGTCCCAGGGAGCTCCTCGGGGACGTTTTTGGGGACATTTTGAGTTTTTTTGGGGACATTTTTGGGGACGTTTTTTGGGACATTTCTGGGGACTCCCTCAGGGACATTTCTGGGGACATTTTGAGGATTTTCGGGGACATTTCGGGGTTTTTTGGAGCCTTTTTTGGGGACATTTCTGGGGACCCCCTTAGGGACATTTGGAGGATTTTTGGGGACATTTTCGGGGACATTTCCTGGCATTTTGGGGACATCTCCAGGTTCCTCCTCGGGGACATTTTTGGGGACATTTCGGGGTTTTTCGGGGACCTTTTCGGGGACCCCCTCGAGGGCTTTGGGGACACTTTCGGGGACATTTTCGGGGCCACCTCGGGGCGTCTCGGGGACACTTTTGGGGACGGCTCCCGCTGTCGCCTCGGGGACATTTTTGGGGACATTTCGTGGCGTTTTGGGGACGTTTTCGGGGCCACCTCGCGGCGTTTCCTCGGGGACCCCCTGGCCCTCCTCGGGGACCTCGCTGGGGACTTGGGGCTCCTCCTCGGGGACACTTTCGGGGACATCGGGGACACCTTTGGGGACCCCCCTGGGGACATCAGGGACACTTCCGGGGACGTCGGGGACGCCCCTGGGGACATCGGGGACCCCCCCGGGGACATTTGGGGACACCCCCCCCCTGTGGTGCCACCCAGGGGGTCCCCGGGGGTGTCCCCAAGGGGGTCCCCATCTCCTGGTGGCCTTGGGGACAGTTCTGGTGGCCTTGGTGGCATCTCTGGTGGCCTTGGGGACAGTTCTGGCGGCCTTGGTGGCATCTCTGGTGGCCTTGGGGACATCTCGGGTGGCCTTGGGGACAGTTCTGGTGACCTTGGTGGCCTTGGGGACAGTTCTGGCGGCCTTGGTGGCATCTCTGGTGGCCTTGGGGACACTTCTGGTGACCTTGGTGGCCTTGGTGGCATCTCTGGTGGCTTTGGGGGGGACACTTCTGGTGACCTTGGTGGCCTTGGTGGCATCTCGGGTGGCTTTGGGGACATCTCGGGTGGCCTCGGGGACATGGCCGGGCTCAGAGGCGCCGCCCCTCGTCCCCACGGTGCCACCGCCGGTGACAACGGCGACGTCCTGGGGGGCACCGGGGGCGGCTCCGGGGGCAGGGACCGGGCTGGGGTCAAAGGTGACCGGGCCGGGGTCAAAGGTGACCGGGCCGGGGGCAGTGTCCGGCCTTGGGCCATCGATGATTGGTCCAAGGTCAATGGTGGCCGGTCATGACCCAACGGTGACCGGTCCGGGGTCAGTGTCCGGTCTTGGCCCAACGACGTCCGGTCTTGGCCCAATGTTGAGTCCTGGCCCAACGGTGACCGGTCCGGGCTCAATGTCCGGTCTTGGGCCAATGTCCGAGTTTGGCCCAACGATGACCGGTCGTGAGCCAACGGTGACCGGTCTTGGTCCAATGTCCGGTCCGGGGTCAGTGTCCGGTCTTGGCTCAAGGATGACCGCTCTTGATCCAATGTCCGGTCTGGGGTCAGTGTCCGGTCTTGAGCCAACGGTGACCAATCTTGGGTCAACGGTGACCGGTCTTGGCCCAACGACGTCCGGTCTTGGCCCAATGTTGAGTCCTGGCCCAACGGTGACCGGTCCGGGCTCAATGTCCGGTCTTGGGCCAATGTCCGGTCCGGGGTCAGTGTCCGGTCTTGGCCCAACGGTGACCGGTCTTGGTCCAATGTCCGGTCCGGGGTCAGTGTTGAGTCTTGGCCCAATGGTGACCGGTCCGGGGTCAGTGTCCGGTCTTGGCTCAAGGACAACCGCTCTTGATCCAATGTCCGGTCGGGGGTCAGTGTCCGGTCATGACCCAACGACGTCCGGTCTTGGCCCAATGTTGAGTCCTGGCCCAACGGTGACCGGTCCGGGCTCAATGTCCGGTCTTGGGCCAATGTCCGGTCCGGGGTCAGTGTCCGGTCTTGGCTCAAGGATGACCGCTCTTGATCCAATGTCCGGTCCGGGGTCAACGGTGACCGGTCCGGGGTCAATGTCCGGTCTTGGGCCATCAATGACCGGGCTTGACCCGATGGTGACCGGTCTTGGGTCAACAGCGACCGGTCCAGAGTCAACGGCCGGTCTTGACCCAATGGTGACCGGTTCTGGGTCAACGATGACCAATCTGGGGTCAACGGTGACCGGTCTGGTGTCAATGTCCGGTTCTGGGTCATGAATGACCAATCTGGGGTCAACGATGACCGGTCTTGGGTCAATGTCGGGTCTTGGGTCAACGATGATCGGTCTTGGGTCAATGTCCAGTCTTGGGTCAACAGCAACCGGTCCAAGGTCAACGGTGACCGGTCTTGGGTCAATGTTGAGTCTTGGGTCAACAGTGACCGGTCCAAGGTCAACGATGACCGGTCTTGACCCAACGGTGATCGGTCTTGGTCCAGTGTCCGGCCTTGGGTCAACAGTGACCGGTCCTGGGTCAATGTCGAGTCTTGGGTCAACGGTGACCGGTCCTGGGCCAATGTCCGGCCTTGGGTCAACGGTGACTGGTCCAAGGTCAACGATGACCGGTCTTGACCCAACGATGACCGGTCTTGACCCAACGATGACCGGTCTTGACCCAACGATGACCGGTCTTGGGTCAATGTTGAGTCTTGGGTCAACGATGACCGGTCCAAGGTCAGCGATGACCGGTCTTGACCCAACGGTGACCGGTCCTGGGCCAGTGTCCGGCCTTGTCCCCTCGGGGTCATCTCAATGGACAACGGCGACGTCCCTTGGGCCGTTGACCTTTCTTGACCCAACGATGACCCCTCCTGTGTCAACGTCCGGTCTTGGGCCAATATTGACCGGTCCTGAGCCAACGATGACCACTCTTGGGTCAATGACGGCCGGTCTTGGGCCGTTGACCTTTCTCGACCCAGCAATGTCCGGTTTTGTCCCCAAGGTGCCGCCTCCGGTGACAAAGGTGACAATGACCCGTCTTGGGTCAACGATGGCCGGTCTTGGGTCACTGCCCGGTCTTGAGCCAACGATGACCAATCTTGACCCAGCGGTGACCGGTCCTGGGTCAATGTCCGGCCCTGACGCCACGGGGTCATCTCGAGGGACAGCGGCGACGTCACTCGGGCCGTTGACCTTGTTTGGGTCAACGATGACCAGTCCTGACCCAACGATGGCCGGTCTTGGGTCAATATTGAGCGGTTTTGGGTCAATGGCCGGTCTTGACCCAACGATGGCCGGTCTTGGGTCGATGTCCACTCTTGACCCAACGGTGACCGCTCTTGACCCAACGCTGACCGTTTTTGGGTCAGCGATGACCGGTCCTGGGTTGATGTCTGGTCTTGACCCAACGATGACCGCTCTTGGCCCAACGATGGCCGGTCTTGGGTCAATGTTGAGTCGTGGGTCAGCGATGACCGGTCCTGGGTTGATGTCCACTCTTGACCAAATGTTGACCGCTCTTGACCCAACGATGACCGCTCTTGGGTCAGCGATGACCGCTCTTGGCCCAATGTCCACTCTTGACCCAACGCTGACCTCTCTTGACCCCACATTGACCTCTCTTGACCCCGTGCCGACCCCTCCCCGCCCGACCTCCATCCCCTCCCCCGCCCGGGCGACAAAACCTCCCCGGTGACGACGACGACGACATCACCGACGACGTCACCGCCGACGTCACCGCCGCCAAACCCTGGCCGTGACAACGCCGCCGCGTCGGGCGGCTCCTTGGTCACCCCCAACGATGACAATGACGTCACTGACGACGATGACGTCACCCCCGACGACGACGACGACGACGTCACCGCCGACGACGTCACCGCCGACGACGACGACGACGTCACCACCGACGACGACGACGTCGCCGATGACGTCACCGACGCCGCCTCCAACCTGACGAAAAACTCCGACGCCCCCGAGGGGCTCCGGGCCCCCAGCACGGGCAGCACCCCCGGGGGCGGGGACGGCTCGGCGACGTCACCCGCGACGTCACCCGCGACGTCACCCGCGACGTCACCCGCGACGTCACCCGCGACGTCGCCGCGCCCCCACGGCGCCAGCGCGGGCTCGGCGTCCGGCAGCGCCTCCAGCAGCGGGAACGGCGACTTTGGCGCCCTCGGGGACACCGACGGCGGCAGCCGGGGCGGCGGCGCCGGTGGCGGCGCCGGGGACAGGCGGGGACGGGGCGGGGCCAGCAGCGAGGACAGGCGCGCGTGCAGCTGCTCCAGCGTGGGGCGCCGCGGCGCCGGCAGCCGGCAGGAGCGCAGCAGCTCCCACCTGGGGACGTCGGGGACACGTGGGGACGGCTGGGGCGGCTTGGGGACGTTTGGGGGCGTTTGGGGGCGTTGAGGGGATTTGGGACATTTGGGAGAATTGGGACATTTGGGGTATTTGGGGACATTTGGGATGTTTGGGGACGTTGAGGGGATTTGGGGACGTTGAGGGGATTTGGGGACGTTTGGGGGAATTGGGGACATTTGGGGTATTTGGGGACATTTGGGGACGTTGAGGGGATTTGGGACATTTGGGAGAATTGGGACATTTGGGGTATTTGGGGACATTTGGGATGTTTGGGGACGTTGAGGGGATTTGGGGACGTTTGGGGGAATTGGGGACATTTGGGGTATTTGGGGACATTTGGGATGTTTGGGGACGTTGAGGGGATTTGGGGACGTTTGGGGGAATTGGGGACATTTGGGGTATTTGGGGACATTTGGGATGTTTGGGGACGTTGAGGGGATTTGGGACATTTGGGAGAATTGGGACATTTGGGGTATTTGGGGACATTTGGGATGTTTGGGGACGTTGAGGGGATTTGGGGACGTTTGGGGGATTTGGGGACATTTGGGGTATTTGGGGACATTGGGGACGTTTGGGGACATTGGGGGGATTTGGGACATTGGGGACGTTTGGGGACATTGAGGGGATGTGGGACGTTTGGGGACATTTGGGGACATTGAGGGGATGTGGGGACATTTGGGGACTTTTGGTGTTTTGGGGACATTGGGGGGATTGAGCGGATTTGGGGACATTTGGGGGCGTTTGGGGACATTGGGGATGTTTGGGATGTTTGGGACATTGGGGACAATGGGGACGTTGAGGGGATTTGGGGACATTTGGGAGAATTGGGACATTTGGGGTATTTGGGGACATTGGGGACGTTTGGGGACATTGAGGGGATTTGGGACATTGGGGACATTGGGGACATTGAGAGGACTTGAGAACATTTGGGGGCGTTTGGGGACATTGAGAGGATTTGGGGACATTGGGGATGTTTGGGGACATTGGGGACATTGGGGACATTGTGGACATTGAGGGAATTTGGGGATGTTTGGGGGATTTGGGGACATTGAGGGGATGTGGGGACATTTGGGGACATTGGGGACGTTTGGGGACTTTGGGGACATTGAGGGAATTGAGGGGATTGGGGACATTGGGGACATTGTGGGGATTTGGGGACATTTGGGGACTTTTGGTGTTTTGGGGACATTGGGGACATTGAGTGGATTTGGGACATTTGGGGACATTGAGAGGATTTGAGAACATTTGGGGGCGTTTGGGGACATTGAGGGGATTTGGGGACGTTTGGGGACATTGGGGACATTTGGGGACATTGGGGACATTGAGGGGATTGGGGACATTTGGGGACATTGGAGATGTTTGGGATGTTGGGGACATTGTGGACATTGGGGATTGGGGCCATTGAGAGGATTTGGGGACATTTGGGGTATTTGGGGATATTTGGGGACTTTGGGGACATTTGAGGGAATTTGGGGACATTTGGGGACATTGGGGATGTTTTAAGAAATTGGGGGGCATGGGGGGATTTGGGGACATTGTGGGGACATTTGGGGACATTGTGGGGATTTGGGAGGTTTGGGGACATTGGGGACATTTGGGGACATCGGGGACACATTCCCCCAGTTTTCCCCAGAACTCCAATTTGCCCCCAAGCCCCACAGTGTCCCCAATGTCCCCCAACGTCCCCAATGTCCCCAATGTACCCAAATGTCCCCATTGTCCCCATTGTCCCCAATCCTCCCAATGTCCGCAGTGTCCCCAACCCCCACCTGTGTCCCCATTGTCCCCAACGTCCCCCAATGTCCCCAATCCCCTCAAGTGTCCCCAAATGTCCCCAGTGTCCCCAGTGTCCCCAATGTCCCCAAATGTCCCCAAATGTCCCCAATGTCCCCAATGTCCCCAACTCCCCCAATGTCCCCCAATGTCCCCCAATGTCCCCAACGCCCCCAAATGTCCCCAAATGTCCCCAACCCCCCCAGTGTCCCCAATGTCCCCAATGTCCCCAACCCCCCCAATGTCCCCCAATGTCCCCAGTGTCCCCAATCCCCTCAAGTGTCCCCAAATGTCCCCAATGTCCCCAATGTCCCCAAATGTCCCCAAATGTCCCCAACCCCCCAATGTCCCCAAAGTCCCCAATGTCCCCAAATCCCCACAATGTCCCCAAACGCCCCCAAATGTCCCCAATGTCCCCCAATGTCCCCAAATGTCCCCATTGTCCCCAATATCCCCAACTCCCCCAATGTCCCCCATTGTCCCCAATGTCCCCAACCCCCCCATTGTCCCCATTGTCCCCAATGTCCCCAAATGTCCCCAGTGTCCCCACTCTCACCATGCTGGTGGCAGCGCCACCCGGGGCGGGGCCATTTCCGGGGCGTGGCCGCTCTGGAGCCGCCCAATCAGCTGCAGGTCCGACAGGTGGGGGAGGGGCTGAGCCCCCCACTCCAGGAGCTCCCACAGGGTCACGCCCAGAGCCCTGGGGGGACAAATGTCACCAATGTCACCATTGTCACCATTGTCACCAATGTCATCATTGTCACCTCCCACAGGGTCACGCCCAGAGCCCTGGGGGGACAAATGTCACCAATGTCACCATCAGTGTCACCAATGTCACCAGTGTCACCATTGTCACCATTGTCACCTCCCACAGGGTCACGCCCAGAGCCCTGGGGGGACAAATGTCACCATTATTGTCACCATCAGTGTCACCATTGTCACCATTGTCACCATTGTCACCATTGTCACCTCCCACAGGGTCACGCCCAGAGCCCTGGGGGACAGAAATGTCACCATTGTCACCTTGAGGTCACCATTGTCACCATTGTCACCATTGTCACCTCCCACAGGGTCACGCCCAGAGCCCTGGGGGACAGAAGTGTCACCAGTGTCACCATTGTCACGTTATTGTCACCGTTATTGTCACCATTGTTACACCAATGTCACCAGTGCCACCATTGTCACGTTATTGTCACCATTGTCACCATTGTCACCATTGTCACCATTGTCACCATTGTCACCAGTGTCACCATTGTCACCTCCCACAGGGTCACGCCCAGAGCCCTGGGGGACAGAAATGTCACCAATGTCATCATCAGTGTCACCATTGTCACCAGTGTCATCGTTATTGTCACCATTGTCACGTTATTGTCACCTCCCACAGGGTCACGCCCAGAGCCCTGGGGGACAGAAGTGTCACCAGTGTCACCAGTGTCACCGTTATTGTCACCGTTATTGTCACCATTGTTACACCAATGTCACCAGTGCCACCATTGTCACGTTATTGTCACCATTGTCACCATTGTCACCATTGTCACCTCCCACAGGGTCACGCCCAGAGCCCTGGGGACAGAAATGTCACCAGTGTCACCATTGTCACCATTGTCACCTCCCACAGGGTCACGCCCAGAGCCCTGGGGACAGAAATGTCACCAGTGTCACCGTCATTGTCACCAATGTCACCATTGTCACCGTTATTGTCACCATTGTCACCTCCCACAGGGTCACGCCCAGAGCCCTGGGGACAAAATGTCACCATTGTCACCATTGTCACCATTGTCACCCTTGTCACCATTGTCACCTCCCACAGGGTCACGCCCAGAGCCCTGGGGGGACAAATGTCACCATTATTGTCACCATCAGTGTCACCATTGTCACCATTGTCACCGTTATTGTCACCATTGTCACCATTGTCACCATTGTCACCAGTGTCACCGTTATTGTCACCAGTGTCACCTCCCACAGGGTCACGCCCAGAGCCCTGGGGGGACAAATGTCACCAATGTCACCATTGTCACCATTGTCACCGTTATTGTCACCATTGTCACCTCCCACAGGGTCACGCCCAGAGCCCTGGGGGACAGAAGTGTCACCAGTGTCACCGTTATTGTCACCGTTATTGTCACCATTGTCACGTTATTGTCACCATTATTGTCACCATTGTTACACCAATGTCACCATTGTCACATTATTGTCACCATTGTCACCATTGTCACCTCCCACAGGGTCACGCCCAGAGCCCTGGGGGACAAAATGTCACCAGTGTCACCAGTGTCACCAGTGTCACGTTATTGTCACCGTTATTGTCACCATTGCCACCATCATTGTCACCATTATTGTCACCATTGTTACACCATTGTCACCGTTATTGTCACGTTATTGTCACCATTGCCACCATCAGTGTCACCATTATTGTCACCAATGTCACATTATTGTCACCTTTGTCACGTTATTGTCACCATTGCCACCATCATTGTCACCGTTATTACACCATTGTCACCATTGTCACTGCCAGTGTCACCATTGTCACCATTGTCACCATTGTCACCATTGTCACCTCCCACAGGGTCACGCCCAGAGCCCTGGGGGACAGAGTGTCACCAGTGTCACCAGTGTCACGTTATTGTCACCATTGCCACCATCATTGTCACCGTTATTGTCACCATTGTTACACCAATGTCACCATTGTCACGTTATTGTCACCATTGTCACTGCCAGTGTCACCATTGTCACCAATGTCACGTTATTGTCACCATTGCCATCATCATTGTCACCGTTATTACACCATTGTCACCATTGTCATCACCAGTGTCACCATTGTCACCATTGTCACCTCCCACAGGGTCACGCCCAGCGCCCTGGGGGGACACAGGTGTCACCATTGTCATCAGTGTCACCATTGTCACCATTATTGTCGCCATTGTTACACCAATGTCACCATTGTCACATTATTGTCACCATTGTCACCATTGTCATCATCATTGTCACCATTATTGTCACCATTGTCACCATTGTCATGTTATTGTCACCGTTATTGTCCCCATTGTCACATTATTGTCACCATTGCCACCACCATTGTCATGTTATTGTCACCACTGTCACCGTTCCCATCACTGTCACCACTGTGACACCGCTGTCACTGTCACCGTTGCCACCTCCCCCAGGGTCACCCTGATGTCCCCAATGTCCCAAAATCCCCCCAAAATTCCCCAAAATGTCCCCCCAAATGTCCCCAAATCCCCCCAATGTCCCCAATGTCCCCAATGTCCCCAATCCCCACCAATGTCCTTAAAGTCCCAAATCCCCCCAAATGTCCCCAATGTCCCCAAATGTCCCCAATCCCCTGAGTGTCCCCATTGTCCCCAAATGTCTCCAATGTCCCCAAATGTCCCCAAATCCCCTCAATGTCCCCAAATGTCCCCAAATTCCCCCAAATCCCCTCAATGTCCCCAATGTCCCCCACTGTCCCCACTGTCCCCAAAGTCCCCAATGTCCCCAAATGCCCCCAATGTCCCCAATGCCCCCAAATCCCCCCAATGCCCCAAATGTCCCCAATGTCCCCCAATGTCCCCAATGTCCCCAAATGTCCCCAATTCCCCCAGTGTCCCCAATCCCCCCAATGTCCCCAAGTGTCCCCAATGTCCCCCAATGCCCCAAATGCCCCCAATGCCCCAAATGCCCCAAATGTCCCCAAATGTCCCCAAATCCCCTCAATGTCCCCCAATCTCCCCAATGTCCCCAGTGTCCCCAAATGTCCCCAATCCCCCCAATCCCCCCAATGTCCCCAACATCCCCCAATGTCCCCAAATGTCCCCAATTCCCCCAGTGTCCCCAATCCCCCCAATGTCCCCAAGTGTCCCCAATGTCCCCAAATGTCCCCAAATGCCCCCAATGTCCCCAAATGTCCCCAAATCCCCCCAATGCCCCAAATGCCCCAAATGTCCCCAAATGTCCCCAAATCCCCTCAATGTCCCCAAGTGTCCCCAATGTCCCCAAATGTCCCCAAATGTCCCCAAATCCCCCCAATGCCCCAAATGCCCCAAATGTCCCCAAATGTCCCCAAATCCCCTCAATGTCCCCCAATCTCCCCAATGTCCCCAATGTCCCCAAATGTCCCCAATGTCCCCAAAGTCCCCAATGTCCCCAAATGTCCCCAATGTCCCCAAAGTCCCCAATGTCCCCAAATGTCCCCAAATGCCCCCAATGTCCCCAAATGTCCCCAAATCCCCCCAATGCCCCAAATGCCCCAAATGTCCCCAAATGTCCCCAAATCCCCTCAATGTCCCCCAATCTCCCCAATGTCCCCAGTGTCCCCAAATGTCCCCAATCCCCCCAATCCCCCCAATGTCCCCAAATGTCCCCAAATGCCCCCAATGTCCCCAAATGTCCCCAAATCCCCCCAATGCCCCAAATGCCCCAAATGTCCCCAAATGTCCCCAAATCCCCTCAATGTCCCCCAATCCCCCCAATGTCCCCAGTGTCCCCAAATGTCCCCAATCCCCCCAATCCCCCCAACATCCCCCAATGTCCCCAAATGTCCCCAAGTGTCCCCAAATGTCCCCAAGTGTCCCCAGTGTCCCCGGTACCAGACGTTGCTCTCTCTGCTCTGCGGCGCCACCCGCAGCGTCCCCCGGGGTCCCTTTGTCACCAGCTCCGGGGCCACCCAGCGCAGCGGCACCAGGGCGCGCTCGGGGGTCGCGTAGTAATCCTCCTGCCGTTGGGGCAAATCCACAAAATTCCCCAAAATTCCAAAAAACAAAAATTCCAAAAAAAAAAAAAAAAATCCCGGGAATTCAGCGAAATTCCGGCGAAATTTTGAGACATTTCGGCGGAATTCTGGTGAAATTCCATGGAAATTCCACCCAAAATCCCCCCTCAAAATCCTCCCACAAAATTTCTCCCAATTTCCTCAAAATTACCAAAATTGACAAAATTCTGAGGAATTGCCATGGAATCGTAGGGAAATTCCTGCGAAATTTCATAAAAGTGCTGTGATTTCTTGATGGCCCCCAAATCCCCCAAAATTCACCAAATTCCGAGGAGGACATCCCATGGAATTCCAGGCAAACTCCCGCGAAATTTAATAAAAATTGCACCCCAAAATTCCCCCCAAATTCCCCCAAAATCCTCCCAAAAAATCCAAAAAATTCCCCAAATTCCCCCCGAAATTTCCCCAACCTCCTCCAAATTCCCCCCAAAAATTCCTCCCCAAATAATTCCCCAAAATTTCCCCCAAAATCACCTAAAATATCCCCCCAAAAAATAGCCCCAAATCCCTCCAAAACGCCTCAGAAAATTCCCCAAAATTGCTCCCCAAATCTCCCCAAAATTTCCCCAAAATTTCCCCCAAATAATTCTCCAAAATCTCCCCAAATTTCCCTTAAAATCCCCTCTAAAATTCCCCGAATTTCCCCAAAATTTCCCCCCAAATTCCTCCCCAAAATCTCCTCAAAATTCCCCCTAAAATTCCCTTTTAAATCCCCCCAAAATCCCCCTCAAAAATCCCAATTTTACCCCAAAATTCCCCCAAATCCCCCCAAAATTTCCTCCAAAAATCCCAAATCCTCCCCAACACCCCCAAATTTCCCAATTTTCCCCCCAAATTTCCCAATTTCCCCATTTTTCCCCCCAAATTTCCCAATTTCCCCTTTTTTTCCCCCAATTTCCCCATTTTTCCTCCAAATTTCCAATTTTCCCCCCAAATTTCCCAATTTCCTCATTTTTCCCCCCAATTTCCCCATTTTTCCCCCCAATTTCCCCATTTTTCCCCCCAAATTTCCTCATTTTTCACCCCAAATTTCCCAATTTCCCCATTTTCCACCCCAAATTTCTCCCCAAATTTCCCAATTTCCCTGTTTTTCTCCCCAAATTCCCAATTTTCCCCCCAAATTTCCCAATTTCCCCATTTTTCCCCCCCAGTTTCCACGTTTTCTCCCCAAATTTCCCCGTTTTCCCCCAAATTTTCCAATTTCCCCGTTTTCCACCCCAAATTTCCCAATTTCCCTGTTTTTCCCCCAAAATCACAATTTTCCCCCCCAAATTTCCCAATTTCCCCTTTTTTTCCCCCAAATTTCCCATTTTTCCCCCCAAATTTCCCAATTTCCCCGGTTTTCCCGCCAATTTCCCAAAATTTCCATTTTCCCCCCCAAATTTCCCAATTTCCCCGTTTTTCCCAAAATCCCAATTTTCCCCGAAATTCCCAATTTTCCCCCCAAATTTCCCAATTTCCCCCCAATTTCCCCGTTTTCTCCCCAAATTTCCCAATTTCTCCGTTTTTCACCCCAATTTCCCCATTTTTCCCCCCAAATTTCCCAATTTTGCGTTTTTTCGCCCCAAACCCACCCTGTAGTGGGCGGGCCCCAGGCCGTAGTCGCCGATGCGCGCCGTCAGCTCCGACGTCAGCAGAACGTTCCGCAGAGCCAGGTCGCTGCTCGGGGTGAAAACACAAAAATTTGGGGTGAAACCACAAAAATTGGGAAAAACCCCAAAATTTGGGGGGGAAAAGGGCGAAAATTTGGTGAAAAACGGTGAAAATTTGGCGAAAAAACTCAAAATTTTGATGGAAAATTTGGGGAAAAAAGGGTGAAATTTAGGCAGGAAAAGGTGAAATTTTTGGAGTGAAATCCCCAAATTTTTGGGGTGAAATCTCCAAATTTTTTGGGAAAATTTTTAAATTTTTGGGAAAACAATGAAAATTTGCAGAAAATATGAAGGATTTGGGGAAAAGAATTTGATTTTTGGGAAATCCCCATCAGTTCCAAGGGCAGCAGAACGTTCCGCAGAGCCCGGGCGCTGCTCGGGGTGAAAACACAAAAATTTGGGGTGAAAACAGAAAAATTTGGGGCGAAAACACAAAAATTGGTAAAACCCCCAAAGTTTGGGGGGGAAAAGGGCGAAAATTTGGTGAAAAACGGTGAAAATTTGGCGAAAAAACTCAAAATTTTGATGGAAAATTTGGGGAAAAAAGGGTGAAATTTAGGCAGGACAAGGTGAAAATTTTGGAGTGAAATCCCCAAATTTTTGTGGGATTTTTAAAGGAATTTTTTGATTTTTAGTGGAATTTTTAAGGGAACTTTTTGATTTTTGCAGGGAATTTTAATGGGATTTTTAGTGGAATTCTTAAAGGAATTTTTTGATTTTTAGTGGGATTTTTAATGGGAATTTTAATGGGATTTTTAAAGGAATTTTTTGATTTTTAAAGGAAGTTTTTGATTTTTGCAGGGAATTTTAATCGGATTTTTAGTGGGATTTTTAAAGGAATTTTTTGATTTTTAATGGAATTTTTAAAGGAATTTTTTGATTTTTGCAGGGAATTTTAATGGGAATTTTAATGGGATTTTTAAAGGAATTTTTTGATTTTTAATGGAATTTTTAAAGGAATTTTTTGATTTTTGCAGGGAATTTTAATGGGATTTTTAAAGGAATTTTTAAAGGAATTTTTTGATTTTTAGTGGGATTTTTAATGGGAATTTTAATGGGATTTTTAAAGGAATTTTTTGATTTTTAATGGAATTTTTAAAGGAATTTTTTGATTTTTGCAGGGAATTTTAATCGGATTTTTAGTGGGATTTTTAAAGGAATTTTTTGATTTTTAATGGAATTTTTAAAGGAATTTTTTTATTTTTTGCAGGGAATTTTTGTGGAATTTTTAGTGGGATTTTTAAAGGAATTTTTTGATTTTTGCAGGGAATTTTAATGGGATTTTTAGTGGATTTTTTAAAGGAATTTTTGGATTTTTGCAGGGAATTTTTGTGGGATTTTTAGTGGGGATTTTGAATTCTAACGGGATTTTTTTTTTATTTTGCCCATGGATTTTTATGTGATTTTTTTTTTTAATTTTTTACGGGGGTTTTTGCGGGGATTTTGAATTGCAAGGGGATTTTTCATGGGAATTTTGGATTTTAAATGGGAATTTTGGGTTTTAGTGTAGAGGGAACTTTTATAGGATTTTTATGTGATTTTTAGTGTGAATTTGGGATTTTCTGGGGGATTTTAATGGGATTTTAAATGGGATTTTTGGGTGGGAATTGCTGATTTTAATGGGATTTTAATGGGGATTTTTATGGGATTTTTATGGGGATTTTTAATGGGATTTTTTGGTGGGAATTGCTGATTTTAATGGGATTTTAATGGGATTTTTAATGGGAATTTTGGATTTTTAATGGGATTTTTTTGGTGGGATTTTAGAATTTTTTGTGGGAATTTTAATAGGATTTTAATGGGAATTTTTGATTTTTGTAGGATTTTTTATTGAAATTTTGAATTCTAATGGGATTTTCAATGGGATTTTTTTTTTCCCATGGATTTTTATGTGATTTTCTAAAAATTTTTACAGGGGTTTTTGCAGGGATTTTGAATTGTAATGGGATTTTTCATAGGAATTTTGGATTTTAAATGGGAATTTTGGGTTTTAGTGTAGAGGGAACTTTTACAGGACTCTTATGTGATTTTTAGTGTGAATTTGGGATTTTCTGGGGGATTTTAGTGGGATTTTAAATGGGATTTTTATGGGGATTTTTATGGGATTTTAAGGGGATTTTTATGGGGATTTTAATGGGATTTTAAATGGGATTTTTGGGTGGGAATTGCTGATTTTAATGGGATTTTAATGGGGATTTTTATGGGATTTTAATGGGATTTTTATGGGATTTTAATGGGGATTTTTATGGGATTTTAATGGGATTTTTATGGGATTTTTATGGGATTTTTATGGGATTTTTATGGGATTTTTGGTGGGAATTTTGGGTATTCTGAGGGAATTTTTGGGGGGAATTTCATTGGGTTTTTGGTGAGAATCTAATGGGATTTTTGTGTGGTTTTTTTTTTTTTAATGGGATTTTAATGGGATTTTTAATGGGAATTTTGGATTTTTAATGGGATTTTTAATGGGATTTTTTGGTGGGAATTGCTGATTTTAATGGGATTTTAATGGGATTTCAATGGGGTTTTAATGGGGATTTTAATGGGATTTTTAATGGGAATTTTGGATTTTTAATGGGATTTTAATGGGACTTTTTGGTGGGATTTTTTGGTGGGATTTTGAACAGGATTTTAACGGGGAATTTGGGGTTTCCGTGCAGGTTTTGGGGCGAGTTGGGCGTTTTCGGGTACCTGTGGACGAAGCCGTGGCGGTGCAGGTGCCGCAGCCCCCGCGTCACCTCCAGGGCCAGGCGCTGCAGGGTCCCCAAATCCCGGGGGGGCGGCGGGGGGGGAGGGGCGGCCACGCCCCCGGCCACGCCCCCGGCCACGCCCCCGGCCACGCCCCCGCCCTGCCCCCGCTGCGCCCGCAGGTAACGCTTCAGGTCACCCTAAAGGCGAGAAAACCAACAAAATGACAGAAAATCACCCCAAAAATCACCTCCAAAACCCCAAAAAACCCACCCGAAAAAATCCCCAAAATTACCCTAAAAATTACCCTCAAAAAATCCCCAAAATTACCCCAACAATCACCTCCAAAACCCCAAAACATCGCCAAAAACCCACCCGAAAAAATCCCCAAAATTACCCTAAAAATTACCCTCAAAAAATCCCCAAAATCACCCCAACAATCACCTCCAAAACCCCCAAAAATCGCCAAAAACCCACCCGAAAAAATCCCCAAAATTACCCTGAAAGTTACCCTAAAAAATCCCCAAAATTACCCTAAAAATTACCCTCAAAAACTTCCCCAAAATTACCCCAACAATCACCTCCAAAACCCCAAAACATCGCCAAAAACCCACCCTAAAAAATCCCCAAAATTACCCTAAAAATTACCCTCAAAAAATCCCCAAAATCACCCCAACAATCACCTCCAAAACCCCCAAAAATCGCCAAAAACCCACCCGAAAAAATCCCCAAAATTACCCTGAAAGTTACCCTAAAAAATCCCCAAAATTACCCTAAAAATTACCCTCAAAAACTTCCCCAAAATTACCCCAACAATCACCTCCAAAACCCCAAAACATCGCCAAAAACCCACCCTAAAAAATCCCCAAAATTACCCTAAAAATTACCCTAAAAGAATCCCCAAAATTACCCTAAAAATTACCCTCAAAAACTTCCCCAAAATTACCCCAACAATCACCTCCAAAACCCCAAAAAATCGCCAAAAAACCCACCCGAAAAAATCCCCAAAATTACCCTAAAAATTACCCTCAAAAACTTCCCCAAAATTACCCCAAAATTACCCCAACAATCACCTCCAAAACCCCCAAAAATCGCCAAAAAATCCACCCGAAAAAATCCCCAAAATTACCCTAAAAAATACCCTCAAAAATCCCCAAAATTACCCTAAAAAATACCCCCAAAAATCCCCAAAATTACTCTAAAAATTACCTTCAAAAACTTCCCCAAAATTACCCCAACAATCACCTCCAAAACCCCCAAAAATCGCCAAAAACCCACCCGAAAAAATCCCCAAAATTACCCTGAAAGTTACCCTAAAAAATCCCCAAAATTACCCTAAAAATTACCCTCAAAAACTTCCCCAAAATTACCCCAAAATTACCCCAACAATCACCTCCAAAACCCCAAAAAATCGCCAAAAAACCCACCCGAAAAAATCGCCAAAATTACGCTAAAAATTACCCTAAAAAAATCCCCAAAATTACCACAACAATCACCTCCAAAACCCCAAAACATCGCCAAAAGCCCACCCTAAAAAATCCCCAAAATTACCCTAAAAATTACCCTCAAAAACTTCCCCAAAATTACCCCAACAATCACCTCCAAAACCCCAAAAAATCGCCAAAAAACCCACCCGAAAAAATCGCCAAAATTACCCTAAAAATTACCCTAAAAAAATCCCCAAAATTACCCTAAAAATTACCCTAAAAAATCCCCAAAGTTACACCAACAATCACCTCCAAAACCCCAAAAATCGCAAAAAAACCACCCTAAAAAATCCCCAAAATTACCCTAGAAATTACCCTAAAAAATCCCCAAAATTACCCCAAAAATCACCTCCAAAACCCCCAAAAATCGCCAAAAAATCCACCCGAAAAAATCCCCAAAATTACCCTAAAAAATACCCTCAAAAATCCCCAAAATTACCCCAACAATCACCTCTAAAATCCCCCAAAAAATCGCCAAAAATCCACCCTAAAAAATACCCAAAATTACCCTCAAAAAATCCCCAAAATTACCCTCAAAAACTTCCCCAAAATTACCCCAAAATTACTCCAACAATCACCTCCAAAACCCCCAAAAATCACCAAAAACCCACCCTAAAAAATCCCCAAAATTACCCTAAAAATTACACTAAAAAATCCCAAAAATTACCCTAAAAATTACCCTAAAAAACTTCCCCAAAATTTCCCCAAAATTACCCCAACAATCACCTCCAAAACCCCCAAAAATGGCAAAAAACCCACCCGAAAAAAATCCCCAAAATTACCCTAAAAATTACCCTAAAAAAAATCCCCAAAATTACCCTAAAAATTACCCTCAAAAAATCCCCAAAATCACCCCAACAATCACCTCCAAAACCCCCAAAAATCGCCAAAAACCCACCCGAAAAAATCCCCAAAATAACCCTAAAACCCACCCTAAAAAGTCCCCAAAATTACCCTAAAAATTCCCCTCAAAAAATCCCCAAAATTATCCTAAAAATTACCCCAACAATCACCTCCAAAATGCCCCAAAATCGCCAAAATTGCCCTTAAAATTACCCTAAAAAAATCCCCAAAATTACCCTAAAAATTACCCTAAAAAATCCCCAAAAATTTCCCCAGAACAATCCTAGACCCCCCCAAAAAACCTCAAATTTTCCCAAAATTGCCTTTCCATCACAATTTTACACCCCAAAATTCCCTTTTTCCACCCGAAGCTCTGATTTACCAGCAAAATTCCGATTTTTCTGCCCTCGATGAAAATTCTCCACCCCAAATCCCCTTTGTCCACCCCAAATTCCGATTTTCCCACCCCCAAAATCGCCAATTTTCCACCCCAAGGTTTCCTTCTGTCCAGCTGAAATTCTGATTTTTCTGCCCAGTTTCCGTTTCTTCACCCCAAATCCCCTTTTTTCCACCCCAAATTCCGATTTTCCCACCCCCAAAATCCCAATTTTCCACCCCAAGGTTTCTTTCTTTCCAGCTGAAATTCTGATTTTTCTGCCCAGTTTCCGTTTCCCTCCCAAGCTCCCGGTTGGAAACGCCAAAATCTCATTTTTTCCGCCCAAAATTCCCAAATTTTCCCGAATTTTCCCGAATTTTCCCCGATTGGGGGCTCACCATCTGGCAGTACTCCCAGACCAGCAGCAGGGGGCGCTCCCGGCACCCCCCGAGGCAGCGCAGCAGGTTGGGGTGCCGCAGGCTCCTGGGGACACCCAAAAATCCGAATTTCACCCCAAAATCCGTCCCAAAATGCGCCCAAAATGCAGCCCAAAATAACCCAAAATTCACCCAAAATAACCCCAAAATGCGCCCAAAATCCGCCCCAAAATAACCCCAATTTCACCCAAAATAACTCCAAAATTCATCCAAAATAACCCCAAAATTCACCCAAAACCCGCCCCAAAATAACCCAAATTTCACCCGAATTTTACCCAAAATCCACCTCAAAATTCGCCCAAAATCCGCCCCAAAATAACCCCAAAATTCACCCAAAATCCGCCCCAAAATAATCCCAAATTCACCCAAAACCCGCCCCAAAATAACCCCAATTTCACCCGAATTTCACCCAAAATCCGCCCCAAAATGCGCCCAAAATAACCCCAAAATTCACCCAAAATAGCCCCAAAATGCACCCAAAATTCGCCCCAAAATAACCCCAATTTCACCCAAAATCCACCCCAAAATTCACCCCAAATCCACCCCAACATAACCCCAATTTCACCCCAAATCCGCCCCAAAATAACCCAAATTTCACCCGAATTTCACCCAAAATCCACCCCAAAATCCACCCCAAAATTTGCCCAAAATCCACCCCAAAATGACCCCAATTTCACCCCAAATCTGCCACAAAATAACCCCAATTTCACCCAAAATTCGGCCCAAAATTCACCCAAAATCCAGCCCAAAATAAGCCCAAATTCACCCAAAATCCACCCCAAAATAACCCCAATTTCAACCAAAATTCAGCCCAAAATTCACCCCAAATCCAGCCCAAAATAACCCCAATTTCACCCAAAATAACCCCAATTTCACCCAAAATCCGCCCCAAAATTCACCCAAAATCCGCCCCAAAATAACCCCAATTTCACCCAAAATCCGCCCCAAAATAACCCAAATTTCACCCAAATTTCACCCAAAATCCGCCCCAAAATTCACCCAAAATCCGCCCCAAAATAACCCAAATTTTACCCCAAATAATCCCAATTTCACCCAAAATCCAGCCCAAAATAACCCCAATTTCACCCAAAATTCGGCCCAAAATTCACTCAAAATCCGCCCTAAAATCCCCCGAATTTCACCCAAAATTCCGGCACAAAATGCCCCGAATTCCACCCCAAAACCCCCTGAATTTCACCCAAAATCCGCCCCAAAATCCCCCGAATTTCACCCCAAATACGGCACAAATTCACACAAAAGTCCCGACCAAAAAACCCAAATTTTACCCAAAAATCCGGCCCAAAATAACCCAAATTTCACTCTAATACGGGTATTTGGGGTGTTTTTTTGGTGTTTTTGGGTGGTTTTTGGGTGTTTTTGGGGTGGTTTTCAGGTATTTTGGGTGCTTTTGGGTGGTTTTTTGGTGTTTTGGGGGCATTTTTGGGGTATTTTTGGGTATTTTTGAGTGGTTTTGGGGTGGTTTTGGGGTGGTTTTGGGGTGGTTTTGGGTGTTTTTTTGGTGTTTTTGGGGTGGATTTTGGGTGTTTTTGGGGTGGTTTTTGGGTATTTTGGGTGGTTTTGGGGTGTTTTTTTGGGTGATTTTGGGAGTATTTTTGGGGTATTTTGGGGGTGGTTTTGGGGTGATTTTGGGTGGTTTTTGGGGTATTTTTGGGATATTTTTGGGGTAATTTTGGGATATTTTTGGGGTGTTTTTGAGGTGGTTTTTGGGGTACTTTTGGGTTGTTTTTGGGATATTTTTGGGGTGTTTTTTGGGGTGGTTTCTGGGTGGCTTTTTGGGTGGCTTTTGGGGTGATTTTGGGGTGGATTTTGGGTGGTTTTGGGGTGGTTTTGGGTGGTTTTTTGGGTAATTTTGGGATGTTTTTGGGGTAATTATGGGATATTTTTGGGGTGTTTTTGGGGTGGTTTTTGGGATATTTTTGGGGTGGGTGTTGGGGTGGTTTTTGGGGGTATTTTGGGGGTATTTTGAGGTGGTTTTGGGTGTTTTTTTGGTGGTTTTGGGATTATTTTTGAGTATTTTGGGGGTGCTTTTGGGGTGGTTTTTGGGATAGTTTTGGGTGGTTTTTGGTGTGGTTTCTGGGGTATTTTTGGGGTGATTTTTGGGTGGTTTTTGGGTGGTATTTAGGGTGGGTTTTGGGGTGGTTTTGGATAATTTTTTGGGTAATTTTGGGATATATTTGGTGTGGTTTCTGGGATATGTTTGGGGATATTTTTGGGTGATTTTGGGGTATTTCAGGGAATTTTTGGTATTTTTGGGGTGGTTTCTGGTGTATTTTGGGTGGTTTTTGGGAGGCTTTTGGGGTATTTTTTTTGGGGGGTGGGATATTTTTGGGGTGGTTTTGGGTGTTTTTTTGGGCAATTTTGGGATATTTTTGGGTTTTTTTGGGGTGGTTTTTGGGGTGGAGTTTGGGTGGTTTTTTGGTGTTTTTGGGGTGATTTGGGGAGTATTTTTGGGGTACTTTGGGGGTGGTTTTGGGGTGGTTTTTGTGATATTTTTGGGTGGTTTTTGGGGTGGTTTTGGGGTGGTTTTTTGGGTAATTTTGGGATATTTTTGGGTGGTTTTTGGGGTGGGTTTTGGGGGGGTTTTTGGGGTGGGTTTTGGGGGGGTTTTTGGGGGTATTTTGGGGTGGTTTGGGGTTTTTTTTGGTGTTTTTGGGATTATTTTTGGAGTATTTTGGGGGTGGTTTTGGGGTGGTTTTTGGGATATTTTTGGGTGGTTTTTGGGGTGGTTTTGGGGTATTTTGGGTAATTTTGGGATATTTTTGGGTGGTTTCTGGGATATTTTTGGGTAGTTTTTGGGGTGGTTTTGGGGTGTTTTTTGGGGTGGTTTTGGGTCATTTTTGGGTGGTTTTTGGGGTGTTTTTGGGTGGTTTTTGGAGTGGTTTTGTGGTGGTTTTGGGGGTGGTTTTGGGGGTGGTTTTAGGGGTGGTTTTGGGTGATTTTGGGTCATTTTTGGGTGGTTTTGGCACCTGTAGGGCTCGGCCTCGGCCAGGAAGCGCCTCCTCTCGGGGGTCCCGGCCCCCGCCCGCAGCTCCTTCAGCACCACCTGGGCAGGGCCGGGACCCCCCCTCAGCTCCCCCAGGATCACCTGGAAACACCAAAAACACCACAATTCAGCAGGAAAGCAGGAAACAGCAAAAAACCCCGTTAAAAACAGCGAAAAACCGGGTTAGAAATGAAAAAAAAAAATCCCGTTTAAAATGAAAAAAATTCTGTTAAAAATTCCCCCCAAAAATCCCATTGAAAATAGAAAAGCCCTCACTAAAAACATGGAAACCCCATTAAAATCCCATTTAAAAACCTCCAAAAATCCCATTAGAAATCCCATTAAAAATACAAAAAAAAACCCAAAAAATCCCACCAAAACCCCCATTAAAAACCCTGGAAAAAACCATTAAAACCCCCCAAAATCTCATTAAAAATCCCATTCAAAATGCCCAAAGCCCCCCAAAAAAAACTGATAAAAAGCCCCAAAAATCCCATTAAAAACCCATTCAAAAAATCCTATTAAAACCCCCCAAAATTCCCATTAAAAACCCATTCAAAAAATTCTATTAAAATCCCCCAAAATTCCCATTAAAAATCCCATTCAAAATGCCCAAAAGCCCCCCAAGAAAACCCAATAAAACCCCCCAAAATTCCCATTAAAATCCTATTCAAAAAATCCCATTAAAACCCCCCAAAATTCCCATTAAAAACCCATTCAAAAAATCCCATTAAAACCCCCCAAAATTCCCATTAAAAATCCCATTCAAAATGCCCAAAAGCCCCCCAAGAAAACCCAATAAAAACCCCCCAAAATCCCATTAAAAACCCATTCAAAAAATCCTATTAAAACCCCCCAAAATTCCCATTAAAAACCCATTCAAAAAATCCCATTAAAACCCCCCAAAATTCCCATTAAAAACCCATTCAAAAAAATCCTATTAAAACCCCCCAAAATTCCCATTAAATCCCAAAAAATCTCAATTAAAATCAAATCCAATCCCATTAAAACCGCCCAAAACCCATCAAAAAACATGGAAACCCCATTAAAATCCCATTAGAAATCCCATTAAAAATACAAAAATGAACCCCAAAAAATCCCACCAAAACCCCCATTAAATACCCTGGAAAAATCCTATTAAAACCCCCCAAAATTCTCATTAAAAATCCCATTCAAAATGCCCAAAAGCCCCCCAAAAAACCTATTAAAACCCCCAAAAATCCCATTAAAAATCCCATTCAAAAAACCCAATAAAACCCCCAAAAATCCCATTAAAAACCCATTCAAAAAAATCCTATTAAAACCCCCCAAAATCCCATTAAAAATCCCTTTCAAAAAATCCCATTAAAACCCCCCAAAATTCCCATTAAAAACCCATTCAAAAAATCCTATTAAAACCCCCAAAATTCCCATAAAAACCCCCAAAATTCCCATTAAAAACCCATTCAAAAAATCCTATTAAAACCTCCCCAAAATCTCACTAAAAATCCCATTCATAAAATCCTATTAAAACCCCCCAAAATTCCCATTAAAATCCCATTCAAAAAATCCTATTAAACCCCCCCAAAACTCCCATTAAAAACCCATTCAAAAAATCCCATTAAACCCCAAAATTCCCATTAAATCCCAAAAAATCTCAATTAAAATCAAAACCAATCCCATTAAAACCGCCCAAAACCCATCAAAAAACCCCATTAAAATTTAAAAAAAAATAAAAATCCCCCCCAAATCCCCAAATTTTCCCAGAAAAATCCAAAAATTCCAAATTTTGGAATTGGGACCTTTCCGAACCAGGCGGTGCCGATCTCCTGCAGGAGGCTGAGCTGCTGCTGCCGCGGCCCCGGCGCTGCTGGGACACAAAAAATTCGGAATTTTCCTCCCCAAATCCCCCCTTGCATCCAAATTCTCCTTTTCCCACCCCAAATTCCCAGTTTTCCTCAAAAAATCCCAAATTTTCCCCCCATTTTTGGCCACTTTTCCCCTCAAAATCCAGGGGTTTTCTGCCAAATTCCCATTTTTTCCTCTGAAATTTCCATTTTATTCCCATTTTCCCCCAATTTTTTTCTCTCCAAATTTCCCCATTTTCCCCCAATTTTTTCCAATTTTTTTCTCTCCAAATTTCCCAATTTCCCCGCAATTTCCCCCCCAATTTTCCTCTCCAAATTTCCCCATTTTCCCCCAATTTTCCCCTCCAAATTTCCCCATTTCCCCCCAATTTTTTCCAATTTTTTTCTCGCCAAATTTCCCAATTTTCCCCTCCAATTTTCCCCATTTCCTTCCAATTTTTTTCTCGCCAAATTTCCCAATTTCCCCGCAATTTTCCCCCCAATTTTCCTCTCCAAATTTCCCCATTTTCCCCCAATTTTTCCAATTTTTTTCTCTTCAAATTTCCCCATTTTCCCCCAATTTTTTTCTCTCCAAATTTCCCCATTTCCTCCCAATTTTTACAATTTTTTAATCTCCAAATTTCTCAATTTTTCCCCACCAAATTTCCCCATTTCCCCCCCATTTTCCCCCCAGTTTTCCCCTCCAAATTTCCCCATTTTCCTCCAATTTTTTCCATTTTTTTTCTCTCCAAATTTCCCAATTTCCCCGCAATTTTCCCCCCAATTTTCCTCTCCAAATTTCCCCATTTTCCCCCAACTTTTTCCAATTTTTTTCTCTTCAAATTTCCCCATTTTCCCCCAATTTTTCCAATTTTTTTCTCTTAAAATTTCCCCATTTTCCCCCAATTTTTTTCTCTCCAAATTTCCCAATTTTCCCCTCCAAATTTCCCCATTTTCCCCCAATTTTTCCAATTTTTTTCTCTCCAAATTTCCCAATTTTCCCCCAATTTTTTCCCCTCCAAATTTCCCCATTTTCCCCCAATTTTCCGCTCCAAATTTCCCCATTTTCCCCAATTTTTTCCAATTTTTTTCTCTCCAAATTTCCCGATTTTCCCCCAATTTTTCCAATTTTTTAATCTCCAAATTTCCCCATTTCCTTCCAATTTTTTTCTCTCCAAATTTCCCAATTTCCCCCAATTTTCCCTCCCATTGTTTCCCATTTATTTTCACCAAAAATTCCACTTTTCCCCTCCAAATTTCCCCATTTGCCCCCAATTTTTTCCAATTTTTTTCTCTCTAAATTTCCCATTTTTCCCCCATTTTTTCCAATTTTTTTCTCTCCAAATTTCCCCATTTTCCCCCAATTTTCCCCTCCAAATTTCTCCATTTTCCCCCAAATTTTTCCAAATTTTTCTCTCTTAATTTCCCAATTTTCCCCCAATTTTCCATTTTATTCTCTCCAAATTTCTCCATTTTCCCCCAATTTTTCCCAATTTTTCCCCTCCAAATTTCCCAATTTTCCCCCAATTTTCCAATTTTTTTCTCTCCAAATTTCCCAATTTTCCCCCAATTTTTTCCAATTTTTTCCCCTCCAAATTTCCCAATTTCCCCCCACTTTTTTCCCCCAAATTTCCCCATTTTCCCCCAATTTTTTCAATATTTTCTCTCCAAATTTCCCCATTTTCCCCCAATTTTTTCCCCTCCAAATTTCCCCATTTGCCCCCATTTTTTTTCTCTCCAAATTTCCCCATTTGCCCCCAATTTTTTCCAATTTTTTTTCTCTCTAAATTTCCCATTTTTCCCCCCATTTTTTCCAATTTTTTTCTCTCCAAATTTCTCCATTTTCCCCCAATTTTCCCCTCCAAATTTCCCCATTTTCCCCCAAATTTTTCTCTCCAAATTTCTCCATTTTCCCCCAATTTTTCCCCTCCAAATTTCCCAATTTCCCCCCAATTTTCCAATTTTTTTCTCTCCAAATTTCCCCATTTTCCCCCAATTTTTTTCCAATTTTTCCCCTCCAAATTTCCCAATTTTCCCCCAATTTTCTCCTCCAAATTTTCCCATTTTTCCCCCAATGTTTTCCAATTTTTTCTCTCTAAATTTCCCCATTTTCCCCCAATTTTTCTCTCCAAATTTCCCAATTTTCCCCTCCAAATTTCCCCATTTTCCCCCATTTTTCCCAATTTTTCCCCTCCAAATTTCCCAATTTTCCCCCAATTTTCCCCTCCACATTCCCCCAATTTTTTCCATTTTTTTCCCCTCCAAATTTCTCCATTTTCCCCCAATTTTTCCCCTCCAAATTTCCCCATTTGCCCCCAATTTTTTCCAATTTTTTTTCTCTCCAAATTTCCCATTTTTCCCCCCACTTTTTCCAATTTTTTTCTCTCCAAATTTCCCCATTTTCCCCCAAATTTTTCTCTCTAAATTTCCCAATTTTCCCCCAATTTTCCATTTTTTTCCCCTCCAAATTTCTCCATTTTCCCCCAATTTTTCCCAATTTTTCTCCTCCAAATTTCCCAATTTTCCCCCAATTTTCCAATTTTTTTCTCTCCAAATTTCCCAATTTCCCCCCATTTTTCCCCCCAATTTCCCCATTTTTAACCCCTTCCTACCCGGCGCCGGCTCCAGGGGCACCACGAACACCTCGGGGCTGGGGGAGGGGCGGCCCTGGGGCCCCGAAAATTCCCCGGAAAATTCTCCGGAAAATTCCCCGGAAAATTCCCCGGAATCCTCGGCCCCGTCCGGGCTCTCCAGCTCCTGCCAAAGAAAATTCCGGAAAAATCCAAAATTTGGGAAAATTTGGGAATTTTTGGGGATTTTTTGGGATTTTTTGGGAATTTTTTGGGATTTTTTGGGGATTTTTTGGGGATTTTTTGGGGTGGATTTTGGGGGTGAATTTTAAGGGATTTTGGGGAGAATTTTTGGGTGAATTTTGGGGATTTTGGGGAGAATTTTGGGGTGAATTTTGGTTTTTTGGGAGTGAATTTTGGGGGTTTTTGAGGCAATTTTTTGGGATTTTTGGGGTAAATTTTGGGATTTATTGGGGGTAAATTTTAGGGGATTTTAGGGGTGAATTTTGGGGATTTTTATGTGAATTTTTGGGGCGAATTTTGGGGTTTTTTGAGGCAATTTTGGGGTTTTTTGAGGCAATTTTTGGGGTTTTTTTGCAGTTTTTTGGGGATTTTTTGGGATTTTTGGGGTAAATTTTAGGGGATTTTTGGGGGGATTTTTTTGGGTGAATTTTGGGGATTTTGGGGGTACCTTGAAGCCCAGGTCGCCCCGTTTGCAGCACAGGCAGGTGAGGAGGAGGAGGACGAAGGCCACCAGGGGGATTGGGGGGAATTTTTGGGGTTAATTTGGGGATTTTTGGGTGAATTTTAAGGGATTTTGGGGGGAATTTTAAGGGATTTTGGGGGGAATTTTGGGTGAATTTTGGGGATTTTGAGGTGAATTTTTGGGGTGAATTTTGGTTTTTTGGGGTTGAATTTTGGAGTTTTTTGGAGGCAATTTTTGGGGTTTTTTTGCAGCTTTTTGGGGATTTTTTGGGATTTTTGGGGTGAATTTTAGGGGATTTTTTTGGGGATTTTTTGGGGTGAATTTTGGGGGTTTTGGGGTTACCTTGAAGCCCAGGTCGCCCCGTTTGCAGCACAGGCAGGTGAGGAGGAGGAGGACGAAGGCCACCAGGGGGATTGGGGGGAATTTTTGGGGTTAATTTGGGGATTTTGGGGGTGAATTTTAAGGGATTTTGAGGTGAATTTTTGGGTGAATTTTGGGGATTTTGAGGTGAATTTTTGGGGTGAATTTTGGTTTTTTGGGGGTGAATTTTGGGGTTTTTTGAGGCAATTTTTGGGGTTTTTTTGCAGTTTTTTGGGGATTTTTTGGGATTTTTGGGGTGAATTTTAGGGGATTTTTTTGGGGATTTTTTGGGGTGAATTTTGGGGGTTTTGGGGGTACCTTGAAGCCCAGGTCGCCCCGTTTGCAGCACAGGCAGGTGAGGAGGAGGAGGACGAAGGCCACCAGCCCCGAGCACGAGAGCAGCAGCGCCGCCGAGGGGGGACCCGCGGGGGGTGAGCCTGGAATGGGGCAAAAACCCCAAAAATTGGGAAAAATGGGAAATAAATGAAGGAAATTGGGAGAAAATGGGGGGGAGAAATAGTAAAAAATGAGGGGAAAGAAGGTGGGAAAAAAAGGAAAAATTGGGGAATAAATGGGGAAAAAATGAGGAATAAATGGGGGGGGGAATGGGAAAAATTGGGGGGAAAAATGGGGAATAAATGGGGGAAAAATGGGAAAAAATTTGGAGAAATTGGGGAATAAATGGGGGAATAAATGGGAGAAAATGGGGAATAAATGGGAGGAAAATGGGGAATAAATGGGGGAAAATGGAAAAAAATTGGGAGAAAATGGGGAATAAATGGGGGAATAAAAGGGCGGAAATGGGGAATAAATGGGAGGAAAATGGGAAATAAATGGGGGAAGAATGGGAAAAAATTGGGAGAAAATGGGGAATAAATGAAGGAAATTGGGAGAAAATGGGGGGAGAAGTAGTAAAAAATGAGGGGAAAGAAGGTGGGAAAAAAAGGAAAAATTGGGGAATAAATGGGGAAAAAATGAGGAATAAATGGGGGGGGGAAATGGGAAAAAAATGAGGAGAAAAAAGGGAAAATTGGGGGGAAAATGGAGAATAAATGGGGGAATAAATGGGAGGAAATGGAGAATAAATGGGAGGAAAATGGGGAATAAATAGGGGGAAAATGGAAAAATTGGGAGAATATGGGGAATAAATGGGGGAATAAATGGGAGGAAATGGGGAATAAATGGGGAATGAATGAGGCAAAAAAATGGGAATAAATGGAAAAAAGTGAGGGGAAAATGGGAAATAAATTGGGAAGAAATGGGGGAAAATTCTGAATAAATGGGGGTAAATGAGAAATAAATTGGGAATAAATGGGGAATTAATAGGGAATTAATGGGGAATTAATGGGGGAAAAAATGGGAATAAATGGGGAATTAATGGGGAATTAATGGGGGGAAATTTGGGAATAATGGGGAACAAATGGGGAATTAATGGAGAATTAATGGGGGAAAATTGGTAATAATGGGGAGTAAATGAGAAATAAATTGGGAATACATGGGGAATTAATAAGGAATTAATGGGGGAAAAATTGGGAATAAATGGGGAATTAATGGGGAATTAATGGGGAATACATAGGGAAAAATTGGGAATAATGGGGAGTAAATGAAATAAATGGAGAATACATGGGGAATTAATAGGGAATTAATGGGGGAAAAATTGGGAATTAATGGGGAAAAATGGGGAAGTAATGGGGAATTAATAGGGAATTAATGGGGAATTAATGGGGGAAAAATTGGGAATAAATGGGGAATTAATGGGGGAAAAATTGGGAATAATGGGGAACAAATGGGGAATTAATGGAGAATTAATGGGGGAAAATTGGTAATAATGGGGAGTAAATGAGAAATAAATTGGGAATACATGGGGAATTAATAAGGAATTAATGGGGGAAAAATTGGGAATAAATGGGGAATTAATGGGAAATTCAAGGGGAATTAATAGGGAATTAATAGGGAATTAATGGAGAAAAATTGGGAATAATGGGGAGTAAATGAAATAAATGGAGAATACATGGGGAATTAATAGGGAATTAATGGGGGAAAAATTGGGAATTAATGGGGGAGAAATTGGGAATTAATGGGGAATTAATGGGAGGAAAATTGGGAATAATGGGGAACAAATGGGGAATTAATGGGGAATTAATGGGGGGAAAATTGGGAATAATGGGGAGTAAATGAGAAATAAAATGGGAATATATGGGGAATTAATAGGGAATTAATGGGGAATTAATGGGGGAAAAATTGGGAATTAATGGGGAAAAAATGGGGGGAAAATTGAGCAATAAATAGGGGGAAATTGGGAATGAATGGGAAATGAATGGGAAATGAATGGGGGGAAATCGGGGAATGAATGGGAAATGAATGGGAAATGAATGGGAAATGAATGGGAAATGAATGAGGGGAAATTGGGAAATGAATGGGGAAATAAACGGGGCAAAAATTAGGAAAAAAAGGGGAATCAATGGGGATTAAATGGGGAATAAATGGGGATTAAATGGGGGAAAATTTGGAATAAATGGGGAATAAATGGGGATTAAATGGGGAATAAATGGGGATTAAATGGAGGAAAATTGGGAATAAATGGGGAATAAATGGGGATTAAATGGGGGAAAATTTGGAATAAATGGGGAATAAATGGGGATTAAATGGGGGAAAATTTGGAATAAATGGGGAATAAATGGGGATTAAATGGAGGAAAATTTGGAATAAATGGGGAATAAATGGGGAATAAATGGGGAATAAATGGGGATTAAATGGGGTGAAATTTGGAATAAATGGGGATTAAATGGGGATTAAATGGAGGAAAATTGGGAATAAATGGGGAATAAATGGGGATTAAATTGGGGGAAATTTGGAATAAATGGGGAATAAATGGGAAATAAATGAAGGAAAATGGGGAAGAAATGGGGATTTTGGGACACAGACGGACGCAGGGACAAAATGCCCCAAACGATACCCGATAATCAATAACCAATAATCGATAATCAATAACCAATAGGCAATAATTGATAGCTGATAACCCATTGATGTTAACCCATAGCTGATAACCCATTGATAATCAATACACAATGCCTGATACCCAATAATCAATAACCGATAATCAGTAACATAATCAATACTCCATACCCACTAATCAACAGCCAATAATACATAATCAATACTCCATAACGACTAATCAATAGCCAATAACCGACACACGATACCTGATATCCAATAATCAATACTCGATACCCACTAATCAATAGCCAATAACCGACACACGATACCTGATATCCAATAATCAATACTCGATACCCACTAATCAATAGCCAATAACCAATACACGATACCTGATATCCAATAATCAATACTCGATACCCACTAATCAATAGCCAATAACCGACACACGATACCTGATATCCAATAATCAATACTCGATACCCACTAATCAATAGCCAATAACCAATACACGATACCTGATATCCAATAATCAATACTCGATACCCACTAATCAATAGCCAATAACCAATACACGATACTTGATATCCAATAATCAATACCCAATACCCACTAATCAATAGCCAATAACCAACACACGATACCTGATCTCCAATAATCAATACTCGATACCCACTAATCAATAGCCGATAACACATAATCAATATTCCATAACCACTAATCAATAGCCAATAACTGATACACGATACCCAATATCCAATAATCAATACTCGATACCCACTAATCAATAGCCAATAACCGATACACGATACTTGATATCCAATAATCAGTACTCGATACCCACTAATCAATAGCCGATAACACAAAATCAATACTCCATTACCACTAATCAATAGCCAATAACACATAATCAATACCCAATACCAACTAATCAATAGCCAATAACCGATACACGATACCTGATATCCAATAATCAATACTCGATACCCACTAATCAATAGCCGATAACACATAATCAATACTCGATACCCACTAATCAATAGCCAATAACCGATAGCCGATAACCAATACACGATAATTGATCCTCGGTATTCAATAGCCAATAACCAATACCTGACACCTGCTAATCAATAGCCAATAACCAATACCCGCTAATCAATACCCCATAATCTATACCTGCTAATCGGTACCCAATTACCAACACCAATAATCGATCCTTGATAACCGATACCCAATAATCGATACCCAATGGCCAATAACCGATGATCAATAACCAATAATCGATAAGTGATAGTCAATACCCAAAAATCAGTCTCTGCCAATTAATCGATACCCAACGGCCAATAACCGATGATCAATAACCAATAATGGATAACTGATAATCAATACCCAAAATCGGTCTCTGCCAATGAATACCCAATAGTCAAAAAACGATAATCGATACCTGATAATCGATCCCCAATAACCAATACCCACTAATCGATCCCCGATAACCGATAATTGATAATCGATAATCAATCACTCACCGCGGGCCGGGGGCGCCCCCATCGCCCCGGGCGCTCCCAGCGAGGCTCGATATTGATCCCCGATAACCAATAATCAATAACCAATAATTAATAACCACTAATCAATAACCGATAACCAATCACTCCCCGCGGGCCGGGGGCGGCCCCATCGCCCCGGGCGCTCCCATCGAGGCCCGATATCGATCCCCGATAACCAATAATCAATAACCAATACCCGATAATCAATACCCGTTAATCAATAACCGATAATCAATAATCAATAATCACTCCCCGCCGGCCAGGGGCGGCCCCATTGCCCCGGGCGCTCCCATCGAGACCCGATATTGATCCCCGATAACCGATAATCGATCCCCGATAATGAATAACCGATAATCAGTACCCGATAATCGATCCCCGATAACCGATAACCGATAATTGATAATCGATAATCAATCACTCACAGCGGGCCGGGGGCGGCCCCATCGCCCCGGGCGCTCCCAGCGAGGTCCGACATCGATCCCCGATAACCGATACCCGATAATCAATAACCGATAATCAATAACCGATAATCAGTACCCGATAATCAATAACCAATAACCAATCACTCACTGTGGGCCGGGGGCACCCCCATCGCCCCGGGCACTCCCAGCGAGGCCCGATATCGATCCCTGATAACCAATAATCAATAACCAATACACGATAATCAATACCCGATAATCGATAATCGATAATCAATCACTCACCGCGGGCCGGGGGCGCCCCCATCGCCCCGGGCGCTCCCAGCGAGGCCCGATATCGATCCCCGATAACCGATAACCGATAACCGCTAATCAATACCCGATAATCAGTACCCGATAATCAGTACCCGATAATCAATACCCGATAATCGATAATCGATAACCAATCACTCACCGCGGGCCGGGGGCGCCCCCATCGCCCCGGGCGCTCCCAGCGAGGCCATGGCCGCCAGCAGGGGGGGGAGGGGCCACAGGGGGCGGGGCCAAACAGGGAGGGGCCGCGGAGGCCCCGCCCCCTTCATCACCAGGCCCCGCCCCTTGGGGGAGGGGTCACAGGGGAGGGCGGGGCATGGGGGAATGGGGGAAAGAAATTGGGGGAAATTTGGGGAAAAATTGGGGGAAAATGGGGAAATTTGGGGGAAAAATGGGGAAAGTAGAAAAAATAGGGGAGGAAAAGGAGGAGAAATGAGGGAAAGTTGGGGAAAAAAGAGGAAAAAATGGGGGAAAATGGAGGAAAAATGGGGAAAAACCAGGAAAAATGGAGGAAAAAAGAGGAAAATAAAGAGGAAAAATGGGGAAAAGTAATGGGGAGGAAATGAGGGAAATTTAGGGGATAATGGAGAAAATGAAGAGGGAAAATGGGGAAAAAAGGGAATTGATTGGGGCGTTAAAGGGGGAAAATTAGGAGAAAATTTGTGGGGAAAAAGGAGGAAAATAGGGAAATAAATGGGGGGGAAATGGAGAAAAATAAGAGAAAAAAGAAGGAAAAAATTAGGGAGAAATGGGGAAAATAAAGAGGAAAAAATAGGGGAAATTTGGGGGTAATTAGGGAAAAACGGGGGAAAATTGGGGGGAAATGAGGGAAAAAATAGGAAAAATAGGGAAAAATGGGGGGAAAAGAGGAAAAAGTGGGAGAAAAAAGAGGAAAGAAGGGGAAAAGAAAGAGGGAAAAATGGGAATTAAATGGGAAAAAAAGGAGGATAAATGGGAATTAAATCGGGAGAAAATAGAGAAAAATGGGAAATGAAGGAGGGAGAAAATGGGGAAATTTGGGGGAAAAGGGAGGAAAAATTTGAATTTATTGGGGAGGAAATGGGGAAAATTGGGATAAAAGGAGAAATAAAGGGTGGGAAAATGAAGGAAAAATCGGGAAAAAAAGGAGGATTTGTGAGGGAGAAAGGAGGGAAAATGGGGCAAAAATGGAGGGAAAATGGAGCAAAAAGGGGCAAAAAAGGGAATTTAGGGCGGGGTTTCAGGGGGAATTTCAGAGGCAAAAAAGGCGAATTTTAGGGAGGGGAAAACCGAGGGGAAAACGGGAAAAATAAGGGGGAAAAAAAAGAGAAAAAGGAAAACCGGGAATTGCGGGAGGGGGGGATCGAGGGGAGGGGGGACAAAGAGGGGGGGTGGAAAAAAGGGGAGGGGGCGGCGCTAAAAGGTGGGGGGGGTCCCGGGGGGGTCCCCGGCTGCGGAAGCGGCGGCGGCGCCGCTGTCGCGACCGATCGCGACCGACGGCGACCCCCCCCCCAGCCCCCCGGCCCCCCCCCGCGCTCGGCGCCGCCAATGGTCCCGCCCAAACAGGAGCCGGCGCTGATTGGATAAAGCGGCTGTCAATCAACGGCGGAAGGGAGGGGCGGGGCGCTCTGAGGGGTTGTCATGGTAACAGGGGATGGAGATGAGGATTTTGGGGGGGTTTGAGGTTTTGGGGTTTCTTTGTTATTTTTTTCCAATTTTTGAGAATTTATTTGGGAATTTTTGGGACACTCGGAGGGATTTTGGGGATATTGAGAGGTGTGGGGGGTTTTGAGCAATTTTGGGCAGAATTTTTGGGTTTTTGGGGCGATTTGAGTGGAATTATTGGTGATTTTTTGGACACTGAACATGATTTCGGTGGATTTTTGGGATATTCCGTGGTGTGAGGGGATTTTGAGCAATTTTGGGCGGGAGTGTTGGGTGTTTTTAGGACATTGAGGGAGGAACACGGAGACACACCCTTGAGACAACTAGGGACGTACCTGGACAGATGCTAGAGCCTTCGGTGTCCCCTAAAATCGCCCAAAATGCCCCAAATTCACCCCAAAATTTGACTGCTAACGCCTGGAGGATTGCGCGCTCGCCCCCTCCCTCAGGAAAACATGGCGGCCTCCCCTCATCTCTATGATCCTCCCTCGCCGCTTCCTTATTGGTCGACACCGCCCCCGCTGCGAGCTCTGATTGGCTTTCAGGGATAAAGTGGGCGTGGCATCTTTCACCGGAGTATATAAAGCGACGCCGGGGGGTTAGCGCCTCTTTCCGTGCCCGCGAACGCGGCGCTACTGAGGTGAGGTCGCTCTCGCAGCCGATACCGGGGATCCCTTCGGTGCTCCCTCCGCCTCTCCCGGAGCCTTCCCGGAGCCACCGGGACCTCCCCGGGATTTACCGGGAGCGGCGGCATCGCTTTAAGGCTGGGTTAAGGCCTCGGCGCGGCTCTGAGGCTTGCGCAAAGCTCTGAGGGCGCATGCGCCGCGCTGCCGCCCCCTAGCGGGCGGAGCTGTCGCGCATGCGCAAAGCGCGCCACGTGGTTGGGGGGGCGCTGGAAATTTGGGAGTTTCGGGAAAATTTTGGGAATTTTACAAAATTTTGGGATTGAGGAATATCGCGATATGGCCCCGCAGCTGTCGCCATGCCCGTGGCCCGGAGCTGGGTGTGTCGTAAGACCTACGTGACCCCGCGGCGCCCCTTTGAGAAATCGCGGCTCGACCAGGAGCTGAAACTGATCGGTAAGACTGGGAAAAAAATGGGAATTTCTGAGGGAAAAAAAAGGGAATTTTGGTAATTATGAGGGGAAAAAAAATACGTGCGGCTGGGATTAAGGGCTTTCCCTGGAAAAAATGGGGTTTTAGGGGGGGTTGGGGAAAAAATTGGGTTTTTGGGGATTTTTAAGGGGAAAAAATTAGAATTTTTGGAGAGCTGTGAGGAGGAAAAATGAGAATTTTAGAAATTGTGAGGGGAAAAAGGTTTTGGTGGGGAACAAGGGGATTTCCGGGGAAAAATGGGGTTTTAGGCGGGTTTGGGGAAAAATAAGATTTTTGGAGGATTGTTGTGCGGAAAAAATGGAAATTTTAAAATTTATGAGGAGAAAAAGTAAGATTTGGTAAAGAATAAGTGGATTTTTGGGGAAAAAACGGGATTTTTCAGGGGAAAAATTTGGGTTTTTAGGGATTTCTGATGGAAAAAAATGTTAATTTTGGAAACGATGAGGGAAAAAACTCGGGATTTTAGGAGAGTATGGGCTGCGCGGAAAAAAAGTCAAATCATGAGGGAAGAAATTTATATTTTTGGGTGAAAACCCAGATTTTTGTGGGGTAAAAAAGGTTTTTTGTGGAAAAAACGGTTGGGAATTCCGGGTTTTTTGGGAATTTAAGGAATTTTCCCGGTTTTGAGGGGTGTTCGTGCGCGGGTAAGCAAGTCAAATCAGGAGGGAAAAAATCATTATTTTCGGGCTATAACTCGGATTTTTGTGGGGAAAAAAAGGTTTTCTGTGGGAAAAAGGGTTGGGAATTTCCGGATTTCGGGGAATTTTAGGATTTTGTTCGGTTTTTAGGGGAATATGGGCTGCGGAAGGTGCGGCGGGTGAGGGAAAAACCATGAGGGAAAAAATCATTATTTTTGGGCTAAAACTCGGATTTTTGTGGGGAAAAAAAGGTTTTTTGTGGGAAAAAGGGTTGGGAATTGCCGGATTTCGGGGAATTTTAGGATTTTGTTTGGTTTTTAGGGGAATATGGGCTGCGGAACAAGCGCGAGGTGTGGCGGGTGAGGGAAAAACCATGAGGGGAAAAAATCGTTATTTTTGGGCTAAAACTCGGATTTTTGTGAGGAAAAAAAGGTTTTTTGTGGGAAAAACGGTTGGGAATTTCCGGATTTCGGGGAATTTTAGGATTTTGTTTGGTTTTTAGGGGAATATGGGCTGCGGAGCAAGCGCGAGGTGTGGCGGGTGAGGGCAAAACCATGAGGGAAAAAAAAGCATTATTTTTGGGCTAAAACTCGGATTTTTGTGGGGAAAAAAAGGTTTTTTGTGGGAAAAAGGGTCGGGAATTGCCGGATTTCGGGGAATTTTAGGATTTGATTTGGTTTTTAGGGGAATATGGGCTGCGGAACAAGCGCGAGGTGTGGCGGGTGAGGGAAAAAAATCATTATTTTTGGGCTAAAACTCGGATTTTTGTGGGGAAAAAAAGGTTTTTTGTGGGAAAAAGGGTCGGGAATTGCCGGGTTTCGGGGAATTTTAGGATTTTGTTTGGTTTTTAGGGGAATATGGGCTGCGGAACAAGCGCGAGGTGTGGCGGGTGAAGTTCACGCTGGCCAAGATCCGCAAGGCGGCGCGGGAGCTGCTCACGCTCGATGAGAAGGACCCGCGGCGCCTTTTTGAGGGTTAGTTTGGCAAAAAAATCCATTTTTTGCCTCAAAATTCTTCGCTTCTAGTCCTTATTTTATCTCTGTTATTTTGATTTTTTTTCCATTTTTTTCGCGATTTTTTTTCTGATTTTTTTCTAATTTTTTTCTCTTCTCACAGTTTCCCTGGGCGTTTTTTCTCCTTATAGTTTCTCCATTTCCCCCCTCATTTTTTACCCCCTGATATTTCCCAAAATCCCCATTTTTCTCCCCATTCTTAGCTATCGCTCTCACCATCCCTCTGCTGCGCATTCCATTTCCCCCCATTTTCCCTCATGATTTCTCCATTTTCCCCTCTATTTTCTTCATTTTTTCCCGTTTCCTCCCTTTTTTTTCTCCCACTTCCCCAATTTTCCCCCAAACTCCTGAATTTTCCCCCAATTCCCTTTCCTCTTTCTCCTTCCTTCCCTTTCCTTTTCCCCGTTTTTCCCCTTATTTTTCCCATTTCCCACCCAATTTTCACCCATTTTTTCTTTTTTCCCTCTCCTCACCCCAAAAGCCCCCATTTTTTCCTAATTTTCCCAAAATCCTCCTTTTTCTCCCCATTTTTAGCTAACACCCTCTTGTGATCCCTAACGCTCATTCCATTTTTCCCTCTATTTCCTTCATTTTTTCTCCTATTTCCTCCATTTTTCTCCTATTTCCTCCCTTTTTTTTCCTCCAATCCCCCAAACCCCCCCAAATGTTCCCAAAATCCCCATTTTTCCCCCCAAATCTCCCCAGCACAGATGAGAACAAGATTCCATTGCCCAAACCCCCAAACTTTTCCCCCAATTCCCTTCCATTTTTTTCCCCTCATTTTTCCTTTTCTTTTCACCCTTATTTTTCTTTATTTTTCCTTTTTTTCATTGTTTTCTTCCCTTTTTCATCCTATTTTTTTCCTTTTTTCCCTGTTTTTTTCCGTACTTCCCCTTTTCCTTTTTTCTTTTATTTCCCTTGTTTTGCCCATATTTCCCCCCCTTTATTTCCTCCTATTTTTCTTTTTTCCCCATTTTTTTCTTCCCCTCCCCAAATTTTCCCTACCCCTGAATTTCCCCAGAACTCCTGGATTTTCCCCCAAATCCCTTTCTTTGTTCTTTTCACTTTCCATGTATTTCACCCCTATTTTCTCCTGTTTATTCCCAGTTTTTCCCCTTTTTCTTCACTTTTTCCCTGATTTTCCCCTCATTTCTTCCCTGTAGCTTCTTCCGAGCCCCCCAAATTTCGGGGTGTTTATTTAAAGGGAATTTTGGGGTGGTTTTGGGGGAATTTTGGGTGATTTTGGGGCATTTTTAGATATTTCAGGGTGTTTTGGGGTCTTTCTGGGCTATCTCAGTGTGGTTTTGGGGTATTTTTGGGGTGGTTTTTGGGGTATTTTTGGGTGGTTTTGGGGTGGTTTTTGAGGAATTTTGGGGTGGTGTTTGGAGTGGTTTTTGGGGTATTTTTGGGTGTTTTTGGGGTATTTTTGGGTGTTTTTGGGGTGGTTTTTGAGGAATTTTGGGGTGTGTTTTGGGGTGGTTTTTGGGGTATTTTTGGGTGTTTTTGGGGTGGTTTTTGAGGAATTTTGGGGTGGTTTTTGGTATTTTGGGGTGATTTTTGGGGTATTTTTGGGTGGTGTGTGGGGTATTTTTGGGTGGTGTTTGGGGAATTTTTGGGTGGTTTTTGGGGTATTTTTGGGTGGTGTTTGGGGTGTTTTTGGGTGGTGTTTGGGGTGTTTTTGGGTGGTGTTTGGGGTGTTTTTGGGGTGGTTTTTGGGGTGGTGTTTGGGTTGGTTTTTGGGGTATTTTTGGGTTGGTTTTTGATGAATTTTGGGGTGGTGTTTGGAGTGGTTTTTGGGGCATTTTTGGGGTGGCTTTTGAGAAATTTTGGGGTGGTGTTTGGGGTATTTTTGGATGTTTTTGGGGTGGTTTTTGGGGTATTTTGGGGTGGTGTTTAGGGTATTTTTGGATGGTGTTTGGGGTGGTGTTTGGGTTGGTTTTTGGGGTATTTTTGGATGGTGTTTGGGGTGGTGCTTGGGTGGTTTTTTGATGTATTTTTGGGTGGTGTTTGGGTTGGTTTTTGGGGTATTTTTGGGTGGTGTTTGGGGTATTTTTGGGGTGGTGTTTGTGGTGGTGTGTGGGTTGCTTTTTGGGGTATTTTTGGGGTGGTGTTTTAGGTGTTTTTAGGGTCTTTTTGGGCGGTGTTTGGAGTGTTTTTGTGGTGGTTTTTGGGGTGGTGTTTGGCTTGGTTTTTGCGGTATTTTCAGGGTGTTTTGGGGTGTTTTTTTGTGCGATTTTCCCCTCATTTTTTCCCCTTACAACCTCTCCCACGCCCCCACCGTTCCCGCCCCGCCGCCGCCGTCAGGCAACGCGCTGCTGCGGCGCCTGGTGCGCATCGGCGTGCTGGACGAGGGCAAGATGAAGCTGGATTACATCCTGGGGCTGAAAATCGAGGATTTCCTGGAGCGCCGCCTGCAGACCCAGGTCTTCAAGCTGGGCCTGGCCAAGTCCATCCACCACGCGCGCGTGCTGATCCGCCAGCGCCACATCCGGTGCGTGCAGCCCCGAACAGCCCCGGCTTTGGCCTGAAATTCCCCTTTTTGGGGTGAAAAATCCCCAAATTTCCACCGCGAAATTCCCAATTTTTGGGAGCTCGGCAAGGCTCACTGCGGCTGCGCCGTACACCTTGCGAAGGGCGCGGCAAAACCGGGGTGGAAATTCAGGTAAAAACCGCAAATTCCCGAATTTGACACGCTCGTGCACAATTTTAAGGGGTTTTGGGGGTGTCCATCCTGAAATTTTAGGTTTAAATCCCAAATTTTGGGGTTTTTTTTTCCCCCCCGAATTTTTGTCGTTGTTCCTCCAATTGTCTCAGTGATTTCTGGATCACAAGGGCCTAACATAAAAAATGCAAAATTCAGAATTTCAGCTTCTAGATTTTGGGGGATGTTCCCAGATTGCTGGGATTTTCTTTTCCATTTTCCTCATTAAATTCTGTTAAAAATGTGATTTTTATGGTAAAAAACCCCATTTTTTGGCCGTAAAAAATCCAAAATTTGCAATTTCAGCTTCCAAATCTAGAGACTGTTCCCAAATTCCTGGGATTTCCTTTTCCAACCATTTTCCCCCACAAAATCTTATTTTCTGTTACTAAGCACCTCCAAAAAATAGCGATTTTTATCCTAAAACCACACAGTTTTTACCCGAAACCTGCCATTTTTTCGCCATAAAAAATCAAAAATTCGCAATTCCAGCTTCTAGATTTGGGGGATGTTCCCAAATTCCTGGGATTTCCTTTTCCAACCGTTTTCCCCATTAAATTCTGCCAATAAAAATTCCATTTTTATCGTCTAAAAACCAATTTTTTAATCCAAAACCTGCCATTCTTTCACCGTAAAAAATCCAAAATTCGGAATTTCAGCTTCTAAATTTGGGGAGTGTTCCCAAATTCCTGGGATTTTCTTTTCCATTTTCCTCATTAAATTCTGCCAACAAAAATGCAATTTTTATCGTAAAAAACCCATTTTTTTGCCCAAAACCCGCCATTTTTTCACCGTAAAAACCCCAAAATTTGTAAATTTTAATTTGTTATTAATTTTTTTGTGGGTTTTTGTTTGCCAGGGTGCGGAAGCAGGTGGTGAACATCCCCGTCGTTCATGGTGCGCCTTTCTGCCAATAAAAATGTGATTTTTATTGTAAAAAAACCCCATTTTTTGGCTGTAAAAAATCCAAAATTCGAAATTTCAGCTTCTAAATTTTAGGAGTGTACCCAAATTCCTGGGATTTTCTTTTCCAACCAGTTTCCCCCACAAAATCTTATTTTCCGTTACCAAACACCACCCGGAAAAACGCGATTTTTATCCTAAAACCGCACCGTTTTTGCCCGAAACCTGCCATTTTTTCACCGTAAAAAATCCAAAATTCGCAATTTCAGCTTCTAGATTTTGGGGAATGCTCCCAAATTCCTGGGGTTTTCTTTTCCAACCATTTTCGTCATTAAATTCTGCCAATAAAAATTCGATTTTTATCGTAAAAACCCCACTTTTTAACCCGAAACCTGCGATTTTTTTGCAGTAAAAATTCCAAAATTCGCAATTTCAGCTTCTAGATTTTGGGGAGTGTTCCCAAATTCCTGGGATTTTCTTTTCCAACCATTTTCCTCATTAAATTCTGCTAAAAATGGTATTTATGTAGTAAAACACCCCATTTTTTTACCTGAAACTTGTCGTTTTTTTGTCATAGAAAATCCAAAATTTGGAATTTCAGCTTCTAGATTTTGGGAGTGTTCCCAAATTCCTGGCACTTCCTTTTCCAACCATTTTCCTCATTAAATTCTGCTAAAAATGCCATTTTTATCATAAAAAACCCCATTTTTTTTGCCGAAACCTGGCATTTTCTCGCCATAAAAAATACAAAATTCAGAATTTCAGCTTCTAAATTTTACGAGTGTTCCCAAATTCCTGGGATTTTCTTTTCCATTTTCCTCATTAAATTCTGCCAATAAAAATGCGATTTTTATCGTATAAAAACCCATTTTTTTGCCCGAAACCTGCCATTTTTTCGCCATAAAAAATCCAAAATTCGCAATTTTAGCCTCTAGATTTTGCGGAGTGTTCCCAAATTCCTGGGATTTTCTTTTCCAAAAATTTTCCTCATTAAATTCTGCCAGTAAAAATGCGATTTATATCACAAAAACCCCATTTTGTTGCCCTGGGATTTTCTTTTCCAACCATTTTCCCTCACAAAATCTTATTTTCCGTTACTAAATGCCCCCGGAAAAACACAATTTTTATCCTAAACCCACGCCGTTTTTGCCCAAAACCCGCCATTTTTTCACCGTAAAAATCCCAAAATTTATAAATTTCAATTTGTTATTTTTTTTTTTTGTGTGTTTTTGTTTGCCAGGGTGCGGAAGCAGGTGGTGAACATCCCCGTCGTTCATGGTGCGCCTTTCTGCCAATAAAAATGTGATTTTTATTGTAAAAAAACCCCATTTTTTTGCCGTAGAACATCCAAAATTCACCATTTCAGCTTCTAAATTTTAGGACTGTTCCCGAATTCCTGGGATTTCCTTTTCCAACCATTTTCCCCCACAAAATCTTATTTTCCGTTACCAAACACCACCCGGAAAAACGCGATTTTTATCCTAAAACCACGCAGTTTTTACCCAAAACCCGCCATTTTTTCACCGTAAAAACCCCAAAATTTATAAATTTCAATTTGTTATTATTTTTTTTTTTGTGTGTTTTTGTTTCCCAGGGTGCGGAAGCAGGTGGTGAACATCCCGTCGTTCATGGTGCGCCTTTCTGCCAATAAAAATGTGATTTTTATTGTAAAAAAACCCCATTTTTTGGCTGTAAAAAATCCAAAATTCGCAATTTCAGCTTCTAAATTTTAGGAGTGTACCCAAATTCCTGGGATTTCCTTTTCCAACCATTTTCCCCCACAAAATCTTATTTTCCGTTACCAAACACCACCCGGAAAAACGCGATTTTTATCCTAAAACCGCACCGTTTTTGCCCAAAACCCGCCATTTTTTCACCGTAAAAATCCCAAAATTTATAAATTTCAATTTGTTATTATTTTTTTTTTTGTGTGTTTTTGTTTCCCAGGGTGCGGAAGCAGGTGGTGAACATCCCGTCGTTCATGGTGCGCCTTTCTGCCAATAAAAATGTGATTTTTATTGTAAAAAAACCCCATTTTTTGGCTGTAAAAAATCCAAAATTCGCAATTTCAGCTTCTAAATTTTAGGACTGTTCCCGAATTCCTGGGATTTCCTTTTCCAACCATTTTCCCCCACAAAATCTTATTTTCCGTTACCAAACACCACCCGGAAAAACGCGATTTTTATCCTAAAACCGCACCGTTTTTACCCAAAACCCGCCATTTTTTCACCGTAAAAAACCCCAAATTTTGTAAATTTTAATTTGTAATTTTTTTTGTGTGTTTTTGTTCGCCAGGGTGCGGAAGCAGGTGGTGAACATCCCGTCGTTCATGGTGCGCCTGGACTCGCAGAAGCACATCGACTTCTCCCTGCGCTCGCCCTACGGCGGCGGCCGCCCCGGCCGCGTCAAGAGGAAAAACGCCAAGAAAGGGCAGGGGGGAGCCGGCGGAAACGAGGATGAGGAGGAGGATTGAGGAAAATTCCGGAAAAAAACGGAATTCCCAAAATCCTGTGAGTTTTGGGGGGGTTCTAGTTGGATTAAGGGGCATTTTTAGGGTTAAAATGGGATTTTTTGTGGATTTTTGGGGTGTTGAAAGGGTTAAAAAAATTGGGATTTTTTTTTGAGTTTGAAGGTGAGATTTAGGTGGGTGAAAATTGGGATTTTTCCTGGATTTCTGAGGGTTGAAAGGGTTAAAAAATCGGATTTTTGGTGATTGAGAGGGGGTTTTCAGGGTTAAAATTGGGAATTTTTGGGGTTGAAATAAGGGAGGCCAAGAGGAAAAATGGGTCAAGAGGAAAAACGCCAAGAAAGGGCAGGGGGGAGCCGGGGGAAACGAGGATGAGGAGGAGGATTGAGGAAAATTCCGGAAAAAAACGGAATTCCCAAAATCCTGTGAGTTTTGGGATGGTTCTAATTGGATTTTGGGGGGTTTAAGGGGGAGTTTTAGGGTTAAAATTGGATTTTTTGTGGAATTTCTGAGGGTTGAAAGGGTTAAAAAATCGGATTTTTGGTGATTGAGAGGGGGTGTTCAGGGTTAAAATTGGGATTTTTTTGAGTTTGAAGGTGAGATTTAGGTGGGTTAAAATTGGATTTTTTGTGGATTTTCTAAGGGTTGAAAAGGTTAAAAAATGAGGTTTTTGGTGATTGAGAGGGGGTGTTCAGGGTTAAAGTTGGTTTTTTTTTGAGTTTGAAGGTGAGATTTTGGTGGGTGAAAATTGGGATTTTTCATTAAATATTTGGGGTTGAAAGGGTTAAAAAATCGGATTTTTGGTGGTTGAGAGGGGGTTTTGTGGGTTACAATTGGGATTTTTGGGGTTCAAATGGGGGTGGCCAAGAGAAAAAACGCCAAGAAAGGGCAGGGGGGAGCCGGCGGAAACGAGGATGAGGAGGAGGATTGAGGAAAATTCCAGAAAAAAACGGAATTCCCAAAATCCTGTGAGTTTGGGGGGGGTTCTAATTGGATTAAGGGGAATTTTTAGGGTTAAAATTGGATTTTTAATGGGTTTTTAGCGGCTCGAAAGGGTTAAAAAATGGGATTTTTGGTGATTGAGAGGGGGTTTTCAGGGTTAAAATTGGATTTTTAATGGAATTTCTGAGGGTTGAAAGGGTTAAAAAATTGGGATTTTTTTTTGAGTTTGAGGCTGAGATTTAGGTGGGTTAAAATTGGGATTTTCCCTGGATTTCTGAGGGTTGAAAGGGTTAAAAAATTGGATTTTTGGTGATTGAAAGGGGGTTTTTAGGGTTAAAATTGGGAATTTTTGGGGGATTAAAATTTAATTTTTTTTGAGTTTCAAGGTGAGATTTTGGTGGGTAAAAATTGGGATTTTTCCTGGATTTTTGGAGGGTTGAAAGGGTTAAAAAATCGGATTTTTGGTGATTGAAAGGGGGTTTTCAGGGTTAAAATTGGGATTTTTTTGGGGATTAAAATTGAATTTTTTTGAGTTTGCAGCTGAGATTTTGGTGGGTGAAAATTGGGATTTTTCCTGGATTTTTGGAGGGTTGAAAGGGTTAAAAAGTCAGATTTTTGAGTGCTTCAAAGTGGATTTTTAAAGGTTAAAATGACATTTGAGGAGTTTAACGGGGATTTTTCCTGGATTTTTAAAGGGTTAAAAGGGTTAAAAAATCAGATTTTTTATTTTTAGGGTTTCGAAGTGGGGTTGAAAGGGTTACAATTGGATTTTTCCTGGGTTTTTGGGAGAAAAGGGGTTAAATCAGATTTCTGGGGGTTTGAAGTGGAATTTTAGGGTTAAAATTGGGAATTTTTTGGGGCGGTTCAAAGGGCATTTTTCCTTCATTTTTGGAGGGTTCAAAGGGTTAAAAAATTGGATTTTTTGTGATTGAAAGGGGGGTTTCAGGGTCAAATTTGGGATTTTTAGGGTTAAAATTGGATTTTTAATGGAATTTTTAAAGGTTGAAAGGGTTAAAATTGGATTGTAAGGCGTTTTCATGAATTTAAATCCATTTTTCCTGGAATTTTCGGTCGCTCAAAAGGGTTAAAAAAATTGGGATTTTTTTTGGGATTAAAATTGAATTTTTTTGAGTTTGAAGGTGAGATTTTGGTGGGTTAAAATTGGGATTTTTCATTAAATTTTTGAGGGTTGAAAGGGTTAGAATTGGATTTTTCATGAAGGTTTTCACGGTTTAAAGGGTTAAAATGGGATTTTTTTTAGGTGTTTAAAGGGTTAAAATTTAAATATGTTTTAAGGGTTTTAATGATTTAAAATTGGGTTTTTCCTGGAATTTTGATGGGCTAAAAAAAGGTTAAAAATTTGGATTTTTTGGGGGGTTTTTAAGGGGATTTTTTAGGGTTAAAATTTGGATATTGGGGGTTGAAAAACTTGAAATTGGATTTTTAGGGTGTAAAAATAGGATTTTAATGATTTAAAAATGGGTTTTTCCTGGAATTTTGATGGGTTAAAAAAAGGTTAAAAAATTGGATTTTTGGGGGGGTTTTTAAGGGGATTTTTTAGGGTTAAAATTGGGATATTGGGGGTTTAAAAACTTGAAATTGGATTTTTAGGGTGTAAAAATAGGATTTTTCAGAGAATTTTTCAGGGTTAGAAGGGTTAAGATATTAAAAAGGAATTTTGGGACATTTTAAAGCCATTTTAGGCCAATTCAGGGACATTTTGGGGTGTCCAGGAGTGGAATTTGGGCATTTTTGGGATTTTGGGGTGGAATATTTGGGATTTTTGGGATTTTGGGGTGGAATATTTGGGATTTTTGGGATTTTGGGGTGGAATATTTGGGAATTTTGGGATTTTGGGGTGGAATATTTGGGAATTTTGGGATTTTTCGGGGTTTGGGGCCCCCCATGATGGCAGCACTGGGCTCTGACCCCCCTGATGGATTCCTGTGCCCCTCCCCTATTGGGGAGGGTCTGAGGGGGCCCCAAAATTCACAATTTTTAAAATTTTTTTTAATTTTTTTTTTTAAATTTTTGTCTCTAATTAACCCTTTGTTGCTTTTTCTCCAGGTTGACACCACCTGAAATTTGGATTGGGAATTCCTTTTAATAAAAAATTAAAACTTTAAAATGTCTCTTTGAGGTTTTTCTTGGAGGGGAAATCCCGAGATTTTGGGATTTTTAGGGAATTTGTCCCAAATTTTGGGATTTTTAGGGAAATTCGTCCCAAATTTTGGATGGGGTTGAAGCGGGGCCACCCTCAACATGGCGGCTCCCATGGGGAACTTCCGGTGCGCTCAAGATGGCGGCGCCTATGGGTAAGTTCCGGAAATTCAAGATGGCCGCGCCCCTTTGCGCACTTCCGGTAAGGTTAATATGGTCGCCCCCATTCAGCTCCACTTCCGCTTTACTTCCAACATGGCGGCCCGCACGCATCAATATCCGGTTTCCCTTTTAAATATGGCGCCGCCTATGTGACGGCTACAGCGTTACGCAAAATGGCGGCGCCCATAAACCGGAAGCAGGAAGTCACGTGGGATGAAACAACTAATCACCGCTTAGTTTGGGGGCGGGTCCGCCATTGGCGGGAGATCCTCAGTGAGGTGAGGGCGGCCAGGGGTCCCTGTGGGGAAAGTTGGGGAATTTTGGGGGTTTTTTGGGAATTTTGCAGTTTTTTGGGGTCTTCGGGAGGTTTAATGGGGTCGCGTGCGGTTTCTGCGGAGTTTTGGGGGGGATTTGAGGGAAAATGAGGGCGGCGGAGGCTCGGCGGGAACCGTGAGGGGAGGAGGAGGCTCTGAGGGGGTTTCGCAGTTTTTCAGGCAGTTTTGGGATCTCTGAGGGAGGTTTGGGGGTCTTTCAGGGGATTTTGGGGTCTTTGAGGGGTCCCTGAGGGGGATTTTTGTTTCCCCGCGGTTTTCGGGAGTCCTGAGAGGTTCCTGAGGAGACTTTGGGGTCCATGACGGGATTTCGGGGTTTCTGAGGGGATTTGGGATTCATGAGGGGATTTGGGGGTTCTTTAAAAGGGATTTTGTGTCCCTGAGGGGATTTGAGGGGTCCCTGAGGGGGATTTTTGTTTCTCCGCGGTTTTTGAGAGTCCTGAGGGGATTTCAGGGTCTTTGAGGGGATTTGAGGGTTCTTTAACCGGGATTTTGTGTCCCTGAGGGGATTTGAGGGGTCCCTGAAGGTTTTTTTGGGTCCCCGCGGTTTTGGGGGGTCCTGAGGGGACGGTGCAGCGTCCCTGAGCTGGTTTGGGAGTTTCTGAGGGGATTTTTCGGTCTCTGAGGGGATTTTGGGGTCTCGGAGGGGATTTTGGGGTGTCTGAGGATTTTTGGGGTCTTTGAGGGGTCCCTGAGGGGGATTTTTATGTCCCCGCGGTTTTCGAGAGTCCTGAGAGGTTTCTGAGGAGATTTTGGGGTACCTGAGGGGACTTTGGGGTCCATGAGGGGATTTTGGGGTCCCTGAGGGGATTTGGGGGTTCCTGAGGGGATTTTGGGGTCTCTGAGGGGATTTTGGAGTCCATGAGGGGCTTTTGGGGTCCATGAGGGAATTTTGGGGTCCATGAGGGAATTTTGGTAGTCTCTGAGGGGATTTTGGGGTCCCTGAGGGGATTTGGGGGTTCCTGAGGGGATTTGGGGGTCCATGAGGGGATTTGGGGGTTCCTGAGGGCATTTTTGGGGTCCATGAGGGGATTTTCGGGTTCCTGAGGGGATTTTGGGGTCCTTGAGAGGATTTTGGGGTCTCTGAGGGGATTTCGGGGTCCATGAGGGGATTTTGGGGTTCCTGAGGGGATTTTTGGGGTCTCTGAAGGGATTTTGGGGTCTCTAAGGGGATTTCAGGGTCTCTGAGGGGATTTCAGGGTCTCTGAGGTGATTTTGGGTTCCTGAGGAGATTTTGGGGTCTCTGAGGGGATTTTTGGGGTCTCTTAGGGGATTTGGGGGTCTCTGAGGCGACTTTTGGGTCCATGAGGGGATTTCAGGGTCTCTGAGGGGATTTGGGGGTTCCTGAGGGGATTTTGGGGTCTCTGAGGGGATTTTTGGGGTCTCTGAGGGTTTTTTTTGTGTTCCTGCGGTTTTGGGGAGTCCTGAGGGGATTTTGGGGTCCCTGAGGGGATTTTGGTGTCACTGAAGGGGTTTTGGGAATTGTGAGACGAAATTAGGAATTTTGAGGGGAATTTTGGATTTTGAGGGGAATTCGGGGAAAAAAAAAATGGAGAATTTGGGGATTTCAAGGGGGAGTTGTGGTAAGATTATGGAATTTTGGGATTTTGAAGGGAATTTGGCTAAAAATTTTACAGCTTGGAGGGGAAATTTGGGGTTTTGAGGGGGATTTGGGTAAAATTTGGGGATTTTGAGGGAAATTTGGGGAGAAGCTTGGGAATTTGGTGATTTTGAGAGGATTTGGGGGATAATTTGGAAGTTTGGAACAGATTTGGGTAAAAATGTGGAAACTTTGAGGGAGATTTGAGGGGAATTGGGGATTTTGAGGAAAATTGAGGGATTTAGCTGGGGATTTGGGAGAAATTTGGACATTTTTGGGTAAAAACTTGGGAAGTTTACGTGCAACTCGGAAACTTTGAAGGGAAATTTCCAAGTGGAATTTTGAGGGATAATTTGGGAATTTTGAGGGATAATTAGGGAATTTTGAGGGATAATTTGGGAACTTTAGGTGCAAATTGGGATTTGGAGCAGAACTTTGAGGGAAATTGTGGGATTTCGAGTGGAATTTTCAGAATAATTCCCGAATTTTGGGGATTTCCTGGGCTTTTCCCACCTTCCGAAACGCCCCAAATTCACCATTTTTTCCCGTTTTTTCCCAATTTTTTCCCATTTTTCCCCCAAATTTCCCATTTTTTCCCCATTGCAGCACCATGGAGGCCCCAAAGCGGTTCCGGGGGGCAGCCCCGGGCCCGTCCCAGTTTGAGGAGGAATTGGCCCAACTGGGGGAACTGGAGGAGATGGAGGAGGAGCTGGGGATGGGGGAGGGGCTGCCCCCGGACCCCCACAGCCAGCCCAGCGGTGAGAACCCAGCTTTCAATTCATTTCGATTTTTTATTTGGATTTTTTGGGCATTTTTGGGGTTTTTTTTGGGATTTATTTGGTTTCTATGGGGGCGTTTATTGGGATTTTTAGGGGAATTTATTTGGGGGTTTATTGGGATTTTTTTGGGGGATTTTTTGGGGTTTATTTGGTTTCTATGAGGGTGTTTATTGGGATTTTTGGGGGAATTTATTTGGGGGTTTATTGGGATTTTTTGGGGGATTTTTTGGGATTTATTGGGTTTCTATGGGGGCGTTTATTGGGATTTTTAGGGGAATTTATTTGGGGATTTATTGGGATTTTTTGGGATTTATTTGGGGTTTTTGTGGGGGCGTTTATTGGGATTTTTGGGGAATTTATTTGGGGATTTATTGGGATTTTTTGGGGATTTCTCATTTTGATTTTTTTGGGGGGGATTTTTTGGGATTTAAGGGGTTTTTGTGGGGGGGTTTATTGGGATTTTTGGGGAATTTATTTGGGGATATACTGGGATTTTTGGGGGATTTCTTATTTTTTTGGGGGGATTTTTTGGGATTTATTGGGTTTCTATGGGGGCGTTTATTGGGATTTTTAGGGGAATTTATTTGGGGATTTATTGGGATTTTTTGGGGATTTCTTATTTTGATTTTTTTGGGGGGGATTTTTTGGGATTTAAGGGGTTTTTGTGGGGGGGTTTATTGGGATTTTTGGGGAATTTATTTGGGGATTTATTGGGATTTTTTGGGGATTTCTCATTTTGATTTTTTTGGGGGGGATTTTTTGGGATTTAAGGGGTTTTTGTGGGGGGGTTTATTGGGATTTTTGGGGAATTTATTTGGGGATATACTGGGATTTTTGGGGGATTTCTTATTTTTTTGGGGGGATTTTTTGGGATTTAAGGGGTTTTTGTGGGGGGGTTTATTGGGATTTTTGGGGAATTTATTTGGGGATTTATTGGGATTTTTTGGGGGGATTTCTTATTTTGATTTTTTTGGGGGGATTTTTTGGGATTTAAGGGGTTTTTATGAGGGCGTTTATTGGGATTTTTGGGGAATTTATTTGGGGGTTTACTGGGATTTTTTGGGGGATTTTTTGGGATTTATTTGGTTTCTATGGGGGCGTTTATTGGGATTTTTGGGGGAATTTATTTGGGGGTTTATTGGGATTTTTTTGGGGGATTTTTTGGGATTTATTTGGTTTCTATGAGGGTGTTTATTGGGATTTTTGGGGGAATTTATTTGGGGGTTTATTGGGATTTTTTGGGGGATTTTTTGGGATTTATTGGGTTTCTATGGGGGCGTTTATTGGGATTTTTAGGGGAATTTATTTGGGGATTTATTGGGATTTTTTGGGATTTATTTGGGGTTTTTGTGGGGGCGTTTATTGGGATTTTTGTGGGAATTTATTTGGGGATTTATTGGGATTTTTTGGGGATTTCTTATTTTGATTTTTTTGGGGGGGATTTTTTGGGATTTAAGGGGTTTTTGTGGGGGGGTTTATTGGGATTTTTGGGGAATTTATTTGGGGATTTATTGGGATTTTTTGGGGATTTCTTATTTTGATTTTTTTGGGGGGATTTTTTGGGATTTAAGGGGTTTTTATGGGGGCGTTTATTGGGATTTTTGGGGAATTTATTTGGGGGATTTTTTGGGATTTATTTGGTTTCTATGAGGGCGTTTATTGGGATTTTTGGGGGAATTTATTTGGGGGTTTATTGGGATTTTTTGGGGGATTTTTTGGGATTTATTTGGTTTCTATGATGGCGTTTATTGGGATTTTTGGGGGAATTTATTTGGATTTTTTTGGGCATTTTTTGGGGTTTTTTTTGGGGATTTATTTGGGGTTTTTGTGGGGGCGTTTATTGGGATTTTTTGGGGGAATTTATTTGGGGGTTTACTGGGATTTTTTTGGGGATTTTTTGGGATTTAAGGGGTTTTTGTGGGGGGATTTATTGGGATTTTTTGGGGTATTTCTAATTTTGATTTTTTGGGGGATTTTTTGGGATTTATTTGGTTTCTATGGGGGCGTTTATTGGGATTTTTGGGGGAATTTATTTGGGGTTTTACTGGGATTTTTGGGGGGATTTCTTATTTTGATTTTTTTTTGGGACTTTTTGGGATTTAAGGGATTTTTGTGGGGGATTTAATGGGATTTTTGGGGAGATTTTTTTGGGATTTAATGGAGGCTTTTTAAGATTTTTTTATTATTTTATGAGTTTTTTTTTTATTATTTTTGGGGAATATTTTATTATTTTGGGGCATTTATTGGGACGAGTTTGTTTTTTGTCTTTTTTTTTTTCTTAGATGTTTACATAATTGTTGAGATATTTTTTAGGACTTATTAGGATTTTTAGAGATTTTTGTTTTATTTTTGGGGGGATTTGTTAGGATTCTTAATTTTTTTTTATTCTGGTAGGGATTTTTTTTTGTTTTTTTTTTTTTTTTGTTTTTTTTTTTTAATTTTTGTGAAAATTATAGCATTTTTTGCGATTTATTGGGAGATATTTCGGGGAATTTTTAGGATTTTTTTTTTTTTTTTTGGGGTGGTTTGGGGCAATTTTTAATTTTTTTAGGCGTTTTGGGGATTTCTTGGGGTGTTTTTCTCTGCTTTAATTTGATTTTTTTGCCGTTTTTTCCCCTTTTTAACCTGATTTTGCCCCCAGGTTCGCTGTTTGTGGGGGAGGTGCCCCCCAAGTGGCGCCGCCCGGCCCCTCCCCCGCAGCCCCCCGAGACTTTGACCTTCCTGCAGCTGGACATCGACCATTATGTGGGTAGGGAGAGCCCCAGAACCCCCAGATTCACCCCAAAATCCACCCTGGAAAATCCCCAAACCTTAGACCCAAAAATCCCCCTGAAAATCCACCAAAAACCCCAAAAATCCCCCCAAAACCCCCAAAAATCCCCTTTAAAATTCCTTCAAAAACCCCAAAAATCCCCCAGATTCACCCCAAAAATCCCCCAGATTCACCCCAAAAAGCACCCTGGAAAATTCCCAAACCTTAGACCTTAAAATCCACCAAAAACCCCAAAAATCCCCCAGATTCACCCCAAAAACCACCCTGGAAAATCCCCAAACCTTAGACCCAAAAATCCCCCTGAAAATCCAACAAAACCCCCAAAAATCCCCCCAAAATCCCCAAAAATCCCCTTTAAAATCCCTTCAAAAACCCCAAAAATCCCCCCAAAAACCCCAAAAATCCCCTTTAAAATTCCCCCCAAAATCCCCTTTAAAACGCCCCAAAAAACCCCCAAAATCCCCTTTAGAATCCCCCCAAAAACCCCAAAAATCCCACCAAAAATCCCCCAGATTCACCCCAAAAAGCACCCTGGAAAATCCCCAAACCTTAGACCCAAAAATCCCCCAAAAATCCACCAAAAACCCCAAAAATCCCCCCAAAAATTCCCCAGATTCACCCCAAAAATCCACCCTGGAAAAACCCCAAAAATTCCCCAGATTCACCCCAAAATCCACCCTGGAAAATCCCCAAACCTTAGACCTTAAAATCCACCAAAAACCCCAAAAATCCCTGCAAGATTCCCCAGATTCACCCCAAAAACCACCCTGGAAAATCCCCAAACCCCAAACCCAAAAATACCCCTGAAAATCCCTCCTGGAACCCCAAAAATCCCCCTCAAAATCCCCCCAAAATTGCCCAAATTCAGCCCAAAAACCACCCTGGAAAATCCCCAAACCCCAGACCCAAAAACCCCAAAACCCCCCTTAAAATCCCCCCAAAACCCCAAAAATCCCCTTTAAATCCCCTAAAAACCCCAAAAATCCCCCCAAAAATCCCCCTCAAAATGCCCCCAAAAACCCCAAAATCCCCCTCCAAATCCGCCCAAAATCGCCCAAATTCACCCCAAAATCCCCAAATTTCTCCCCAAAATTCCCAAATCCCCCCCCAAAAATCACCTAAAATTCTGTAATTTCCCTCCAAAATTCCCCTTCAAATTCCCAAATTTCTCCCCAAAATCCCCTCAGTCCCCCTCCAAACGCCCCAAATTTTCCCAGACTCCCCAAATTTTCCCAAAATTTCCGGAATTTTTTGTTTTTTGCAGGCGTTCCCCCGCGGGGCTTCCCGGGCTGGCCCCACCCCTCCCCCATCCTGCGCATGTTCGGGGTGACGGGGGAGGGGCAGAGCGTCAGCGTGCACCTGCACGGCTTCAGCCCCTACTTCCACGTGCTGGCGCCCCCAGGTGAGCCCCAAAACCCACAGAATTCACCCCAAAATCACTGGCAACAAAAACCCCCAAAATTCTGGGAAAAAACCCCAAAATTCTGGGAAATTCCTGCAAAAATCGGCCCCAAAATGGCCAAAATCGGCCCCAAAAATTGAGATTTCGGAGCTTCTGTGTTGTCCTGGTTCCTCCAGGTGAGCCCCAAAACCCCCTGAATTCACCCCAAAATCACTGGCACCAAAAAACCCAAAATTCTGTGAAAAAAACCCCAAAATTCTGGGAAAAAACCCCAAAATTCTGGGAAAAAACCCCAAAAATAGCTCCAATTTTGGGTGGAATTTTTGGGATTTTTGGCCATTTCAAGCCCGATTTTCACAGGAATTTTGGGGATTTTTTTTTTTTTTTTTTTTCAGGAATTTTGGGGTGAATTTGGGGAATTTTGGGGTCTCACCTGGAGGAACCAGGATGCACAAGAACTCCAAAATTTCCATTTTTGGGCCCATTTTGAGCCAAATTTTGGGGGGATTTTTGTGGAATTTCAGGGCTTTCGGTGCTGAGGGATTTTGGGGCCGATTTCAGGAAAAATTTGGGAATTTTGGGGGCGATTTGGGAGAGATTTTGAGAGAATTTGGGCACAATTTGAGCAATTTTGGGCAGGATTTTTGGGATGTTGTAGAAATTTGGGGAGAATTGTCAGAACTTGGCAGTTTTGGGTGGGATTTGAGGTGGAATTAGGGAATATTCGGGCAAATTTTGGGAATTTTGGTGATTTCAGGTTGGATTTGGAAATTGAAATCAGGATTTCTTTTGAAAAATGGGGATTTTTGGGAGCGATTTGAGGTGAAAATTTGAAGTTTTGGGGTATTTTAGCTCAGGATTTGAGGGGGATTTTGGGGATTTCAGGGTTTAAAGGTGCGAAATTTTGGAATTTGGGGTAAATTTGGTGAATTTTGGGGGGAATTTTTGGGATATTGTAGAAATTTGGGGAGAATTGTCAGAACTTTGGAGTTTTGGGCGGGATTTGAGGTGAAAATTTGAAGTTTTGGGGTATTTTAGCTCAGGATTTGAGGGGGATTTTGGGGATTTCAGGGTTTAAAGCTCTGAAATTTTGGAATTTGGGGTGAATTTGGTGAATTTTGGGGGGAATTTTTGGGATGTTGTAGAAATTTGGGGAGAATTGTCGGAACTTGGGAGTTTTGGGTGGGATTTGAGGTGGAATTTTGGGAATATTCGGGCAAATTTTGGGAATTTTGGTGATTTCAGGTTGGATTTGGAAATTGAAATCAGGATTTCTTTTGAAAAATGGGGATTTTTGGGAGCGATTTGAGGTGAAAATTTGAAGTTTTGGGGCGTTTTAGCTCAGGATTTGAGGGGGATTTTGGGGATTTCAGGGTTTAAATTTGTAAAATTTTGGAATTTGGGGTAAATTTGGTGAATTTTAGAGGGAATTTTTGGGATATTGTAGAAATTTGGGGAGAATTGTCGGAACTTGGGAGTTTTGGGTGGGATTTGAGGTGGAATTTTGGGAACATTTGGGCAGATTTTGGGAACTTTGGTGATTTCAGGTTGGATTTGGAAATTGAAATCAGGATTTCTTTTGAAAAATGGGGATTTTTGGGAGCGATTTGAGGTGAAAATTTGAAGTTTTGGGGTATTTTAGCTCAGGATTTGAGGGGGATTTTGGGGATTTCAGGGTTTAAATTTGTAAAATTTTGGAATTTGGGGTGAATTTGGTGAATTTTGGGGGGGAATTTTTGGGATGTTGTAGAAATTTGGGGAGAATTGTCGGAACTTGGCAGTTTTGGGTGGGATTTGAGGTGGAATTTTGGGAACATTTGGGCAGAATTTGGGAACTTTGGTGATTTCAGGTGGGATTTGGAAATTGAAATCAGGATTTCTTTTGAAGGCTGGGGAGTTTTGGGAGTGGAAATTTGAAGTTTTGGGGCGTTTTAGCTCAGGATTTGAGGGGGATTTTGGGGATTTCAGGGTTTAAAGGTGTGAAATTTTGGAATTTGGGGTGAATTTGTGAATTTTGGGTTTCAGGGGTGACGGAGGCGCACCTGGAGCCGCTGGAGCAGGAGCTGGAGGCGGCGCTCAGGAGGGAGCAGCGAGGGGGGAACCCCAAATTGGGGCCCCCCAAAAACGTCCTGGGGCTGCAGCTGGTCCGGAAGCAGAGTGAGGAAAAAACCCCAAAATTTGGCAATCCTAAATTGTTCTGGGGATTTTGGGGGAAAAAAGGGGAAAAATGGGGCAAAAAACGCCCCAAAAATCAACCAAAAGCGGCCAAAATCGACCCTAAAACTGCCCCAAAAAGCTCCAAAAATTACCCCAAAATCACCCAAAAACAGTCCCAAAATATTCCAAAATAACCTCAAAAATTCCCCCCAAAACTGCCCCAGAAAGCTCCAAAATCCTCCCAAAAAATATTTCCCAAAAACCTCAAAAAAGCCCCAAAAATCAACGGAAACCACCCAAAATCAACCCAAAATCAAGACTAAAACTGCTCCTAAAATATCCCCCAAAACTCAACCAAAACCACCCCAAAATCAACCTCAAAAATGCTCCAAAAATGCTCCAAAAATACCCCCAAAATATTCCCCAAAAAGCTCCAAAAATTACCCCAAAATCACCCGAAAACAGTCCCAAAATATTCCAAAATAACCTCAAAAATTCCCCCCAAAATGCCTCAAAATCAACCCCAAAACTGCCCCAGAAAGCTCCAAAATTCTCCCTAAAAATATTTCCCAAAAAGCCCCAAAAATCAACCAAAACCACCCAAAATCAACCCAAAATTAAGACTAAAACTGCTCCTAAAATATCCCCCAAAACTCAACCAAAACCACGCCAAAATCAACCTCAAAAATGCTCCAAAAATACCCAAAAATATTCCCCAAAAATCTCCAATAATGCCCCAAAATTCAACCCCCAAAATGCCCCAAAAACCTCAAAAAATGGCCCAAAATATTCCCCAAAAATCCACCCTAAAATTAACCCAAATACCCTCCAAAAATTACCCCAAAATCACCCGAAAACAGTCCCAAAATATTCCAAAATAACCTCAAAAATTACCCCCAAAATGCCTCAAAATCAACCCCAAAACTGCCCCAGAAAGCTCCGAAATCATCCCAAAAAATATTTCCCAAAAATATTTTTTTTTTAATATTAAAAAAAATATTGGGGGGATTTTGAGGGATTTTTGGGAATATTTTTGGGTGGATTTTGAGGGATTTTGGGGCAATTTTGGGGGATATTTTTTGGATATTTTGGGTGGATTTTGAGGGATTTTTGGGGATATTTTTGGGGGAATTTTGAGGAATTTTTGGGGATATTTTTGGGTGGATTTTGAGGGATTTTGGGGCAATTTTGGGGGATATTTTTTGGATATTTTGGGTGGATTTTGAGGGATTTTTGGGGATATTTTTGGGGGAATTTTGAGGAATTTTTGGGGATATTTTTGGGTGGATTTTGAGGGATTTTGGGGCAATTTTGGGGGATATTTTTTGGATATTTTGGGGGGATTTTGAGGGATTTTTGGGGATATTTTTGGGTGGATTTTGAGGGATTTTGGGGCAATTTTGGGGGATATTTTTTGGATATTTTGGGAGGATTTTGAGGGATTTTTGGGGATATTTTTGGGGGAATTTTGAGGAATTTTTGGGGATATTTTTGGGTGGATTTTGAGGGATTTTGGGGCAATTTTGGGGGATATTTTTTGGATATTTTGGGGGGAATTTGAGGGATTTTTGGGGATATTTTTGGGGGAATTTTGAGGAATTTTTGGGGATATTTTTGGGTGGATTTTGAGGGATTTTGGGGCAATTTTGGGGGATATTTTTTGGATATTTTGGGAGGATTTTGAGGGATTTTTGGGGATATTTTTGGGGGAATTTTGAGGAATTTTTGGGGATATTTTTGGGTGGATTTTGAGGGATTTTGGGGCAATTTTGGGGGATATTTTTTGGATATTTTGGGGGGAATTTGAGGGATTTTTGGGGATATTTTTGGGTGGATTTTGAGGGATTTTGGGGGATATTTTTTGGATATTTTGGGTGGATTTTGAGGGGTTTTGGGGGGAATATTTCTGGGGGGATTTCGAGGGATTTTTGGGGGTATTTTTGTGTGCATTTTGAGGGATTTTGGGGCATTTTGGGGGATATTTTTGGGGCATTTTGGGTGGTTTTGGTTGATTTTTGGGGCTGATTTTGAGGGATATTTCTGGGGTATTTTAGGTCAGTTTTGAGAGATTTTGGGGCTGCTTTTGGGGGATATTTTTAGGGCATTTTGCTTCAAGTTTTTGGGATTTTGGGGGCGTTTTTGGAGGTTATTTTTTGGGATTTTGGGGGCATTTTTGGAGGGTATTTTTTGAGGATTTTGGGGGTGTTTTTGGAGGATATTTTTGGGCTATTTTAGGTGGATTTAAGGGACATTTTTTGGGTATTTTTAGACACTTTTGGGGCCGATTTTCATTGGTTTTTGACCTATTTTTCCCAAATTTCAAGGGGGAATTTGGGATTTTTGGGGGTTTTTTTTTGGGGGTGACCGTTCCCTTTGCCCCCCTCAGGTATTTTGGGGTTCCAGGGGGGTCTCCAGAGCCTCTTTGTGCGGGTTGGGGTCTCCCTGCCCCGCCTGGTGCCCCCTGCCCGGCGCCTCCTGGAGCGGGGGCTGCGCTGGGGGGCGCTGGGGGTGCAGCCGGCGCCGCCCTACGAGGCCAACATCGACTTCGAGATCAGGTAAGAAATAGCCCAAAATTAACCCAAAATCACCCCAAAAAAACCCCCAAAATTACCCCAAAATTCCACCTCAAAATGCCCCCAAAATTCCCCACAAAATCCTCCCAAAATTTCACCTCAAAAATCCCCAAATTACCCCCCCAAAATTCCCCCAAGCTACCCCTAAATCCTCCCAAAATTCCACTCCAAAAATCCCCAAATTACCCCAAAAAATCCCCCAAAAAATCCTCCCAGACCCCCCCAAACCCCTCCTGAACCCCAAATTTTTTACAAAAACCCCAAAATTCCCTGAATTTCCCCAATTCCCCTTTGCAGGTTCATGGCGGACTCGGGCCTGGTCGGCTGCTGCTGGGTGGAGCTGCCCGCGGGGGGGTTCCAATGGAGGGGGGACCCCCAAAACCCCCCAGATCCCCCCCAAAATCCCCCCCAAAATTTGAATTCAGCCCAAAACCCCCTGAATTCACCCCAAAACCCCCCCGGGGACCCCCCGAAATCCACATTGTGCCAGCTGGAGGCCGATGCAGTTTGGGGGGAGCTGCGGGGTCACCCCCCTGAGGGCGACTGGATTGGTTTGGCCCCGCTGAGGGTGCTGAGCCTGGACATCGAGTGCGCCGGCAGGAAAGGTAACTGGGATATACTGGGATGGACTGGGAGGGGTTAAATGGGGTTAAATGGGGTTAAATGGGGTTAAATGGGGTTTGGGAAGGGTTAAATGGGGTTAAATGGGGACTGGGAGGGGTTAAATGGGGTTTAGCAGGGGTTAAATGGGGTTTGGGAGGGGTTAAATGGGGCTGGCCCCGCTGAGGGTGCTGAGCCTGGACATCGAGTGCGCCGGCAGGAAAGGTAACTGGGATATACTGGGATGGACTGGGAGGGGTTAAATGGGGTTAAATGGGGTTTGGGAAGGGTTAAATGGGGTTAAATGGGGACTGGGAGGGTTTTGGGACAAACTGGGATAAACTGGGAGGGGTTTGGGAGGGGTTAAATGGGGCTGGCCCCGCTGAGGGTGTTGAGCCTGGACATGGCAGGAAAGGTAACTGGGACAAACTGGGATGGACTGGGAGGGACTGGGGTGGACTGGGAGGGGTTAAATGGGGTTAAATGGGGACTGGGAGGGGTTAAATGGGGTTTGGGAGGGGTTAAATGGGGCTGGCCCCGCTGAGGGTGCTGGGCCTGGACATGGCAAGAAAGGTAACTGGGACAAACTGGGATGGACTGGGAGGGGTTAAATGAGGACTGGGATGGACTGGGAGGGGTTTGGGAGGGGTTAAATGGGGACTGGGAGGGGTTTGGGACAAACTGTGGTAAACTGGGAGGGGTTTAGCAGGGGTTAAATGGGGCTGGCCCCGCTGAGGGTGCTGAGCCTGGACATCAAAAGGTAACTGGGACAAACTGGGATGGACTGGGAGGGGTTAAATGGGGTTAAATGGGGTTTGGGAAGGGTTAAATGGGGACTGAGAGAGGTTAAATGGGGACTTAGAGGGGTTAAATGGGGACTGGGAGGGGTTTGGGACAAACTGGGATAAACTGGGAGGGGTTAAATGGGGCTGGCCCCGCTGAGGGTGGACATCGAGTGTGCCGGCAGGAAAGGTAACTGGGATGTACTGGGATGGACTGGGAGGGGTTAAATGGGGTTTGGGAAGGGTTAAATGGGGTTAAATGGGGACTGGGAGGGGTTAAATGGGGACTGGGAGGAGTTTGGGGGGGATTGGAACAAACTGGGAGGGACTGGGAGGGGATTGGGAAGGGTTTGGGAGGGGCTGGGAAGGGTTAAAGAGGTAACTGGGATGAACTGGGAGGGGTGAAAGGAGCACTGGGATGGACTGGGAAGGGATTTGGGGCAGTTTTGGGGTTTTCAGGGGCTTTTTTGGGGTCCTGAGTGGATTTTGGGCGGTTTCAGTCCAAGTTTGGATTTTGCCTCTTGAGCTGCAGTTGCGCTTTTTGGTCACCAGGGGCCCCTGCGCGGTGGGGCCATTTTCGGGTTTTTTAGGGTCATTTTTGGGGTTCTGTACTCGATTTTGGGATCTTGGACTCAGTTTTTGGGGGTTTTACCTCAGTTTTGGGATCTTGGACTCAATTTCGGGGTTTTGAGCTCAGTTTGGGGCAAATTAATTTCAATTTTGCGTTGTGTCCTTTGAGCCGCAGTTCCACTTTTCGGCCACCAGGGGTCGCTGTAGCGAAGCATTTTGGGGCGGTTTTTAGGGTTTTTCCGGGGTCGTTTTTGGGGTTTTTTTGGGGCGCCGGAGCCGATTTTGGGGTGAATTTTGGGGTTTTTGGGTGCCAGGGGTGTTCCCGGAGCCGCAGCAGGACCCGGTGATCGCCATCGCGGCCGTGGCGCTGCGCCAGGGGGCGCGGGAGCCCTTCCTGAGGGTCGTGTTCACCCTGCTCAGCTGCGCCCCCCTGCGCGGGGCCACCGTCAGGAGCTTCGACAGCGAGAAGGACCTGCTGCAGGTGGGGATTTTGGGGTGAAAAACCCCGATTTTGGGGTTTTGGGGAACTTGGGAGGGGTTTGGGAAGCATTTGGAGGGGATTTGGGGCGATTTTAGGGAAGTTTGGGGCAGTTTTGAGGGTGTTTCAGGGGTGGTTTTGGAGCCACCGTCAGGAGCTTTGACAGCGAGAGGGACCTGCTGCAGGTGGGGTTTTGGGGTGAAAAATGGGGATTTTGGGGTAAAAAAATAACGGATTTTGGGGTAAAAAAAAAAGGGAATTTGGGGTAAAAATCCCAGGGATTTCGGGGTAGAAATCACAGGGATTTTTGGAGTAAAATATGTGGGTTTTGGGGTATAAAATGGGGATTTTTTGGTAAAAATCGCAGGAATTTTGGAGTAAAAAGTGGGGATTTTTGGGGTAAAAAATGAGAATTTCAGGCTAGAAACCCCCTGGATTTTGGGGTAAAATCTGTGGATTTTAGGGGGTAAGAAATGGAGATTTAGGGGTAAAAAATGGGGATTTTTGAGGTAAAAGTCTCAGCTTTTGGGTACCACGTGGGGATTTTGGGGTGAAAAATGGGGATTTTGGGGTTTTGGGGAATTTTGGGGGCTCCCAGGTGAGTGTGACCCCTCCTCCCCCCCCCCCCCCCCCCCCCCCCCAGTCGTTTGCAGAGTTTGTTCGCATCGTGGACCCCGACATCGTCACGGGCTACAACATCCACAACTTCGACCTGCCCTACCTGATCCAGAGAGCACAGGTGCTGCAGGTGAGACTCACCTGGGGTCACACCTGGGAACCCCAAAAATCTCCAAAAAATCCCCCAAAAATCCCCCCGAAAATCTCCAAAAAATCCCAGATTCCAGGGACCCCCCCAACATCCACAACTTCGACCTGCCCTACCTGATCCAGAGGGCGCAGGTGCTGCAGGTGAGACTCACCTGGGGTCACACCTGGGACACCCCAAAAATCCCCCAAAAATCCCCCAAAAATCTCCAAAAAATCCCACAAAAAATCCCAAACCTCCCCCCAACATCTACAACTTCCACCTGCCCTACCTGATCCAGAGGGCGCAGGTGCTGCAGGTGAGACGCACCTGGGACACCCCAAAAAAATTACAAAAGAAATCCCCAAAAAATAAAAAAACAATCCCCAAAAAATCCCAAATCCCAGGCACCCCCCCAACATCCACAACTTCCACCTGCCCTACCTGGTGCAGAGAGTTCAGGTGTTACAGGTGAGACTCACCTGGGGTCACACCTGGGGTCACACCTGAGACACCCCAAAAATCCCCAAAAAATCCCCAAAAAATCCCAAACCTCCCCCCAACACCCACAACTTCGACCTGCCCTACCTGATCCAGAGGGCGCAGGTGTTACAGGTGAGACGCACCTGGGGTCACACCTGGGGTCACACCTGGGGTCACACCTGGGAACCCCCCAGGAGTCCCCAAACCCCTCCCAGGTGTCCCCAGCCCCTCCCCTGACTCTCACCTGTCCCAGGTGGATTCGTTCCCGTACCTGGGCCGGGTCAGGGGGGTCCCTCACGTGTCCCCGTCCCTCACCTGTCCCTCACCTGTCTCACCTGTCCCTCACCTGTCCCTCCTGTCCCTCACCTGTTCCTCCTGTCCCTCACCTGCTCCTCCTGTCCCTCACCTGTCTCACCTGTTCCTCACCTGTCCCTCCTGTCCCTCACCTGTCCCTCACCTGTCTCACCTGTCCCTCCTGTTCCTCACCTGTCTCACCTGTCCCTCACCTGTCCCTCACCTGTCTCACCTGTCCCTCCTGTCCCTCACCTGTCTCACCTGTCCCTCACCTGTCTCACCTGTCCCTCACGTGTCCTTCACCTGTCCCTCACCTGTCCCACCTGTCCCTCACCTGTCCCTCACCTGTCTCACCTGTCCCTCACATGTCCCTCACCTGTCCCTCACGTGTCTCTCACCTGTCCCTCACCTGTCCCTCACGTGTCTCACCTGTCCCTCACCTGTCCCTCACCTGTCCCTCACCTGTCCTTCACCTGTCCCTCACCTGTTCCTCACCTGTCCCTCACCTGTCCCTCACGTGTCTCACCTGTCCCAGGTGGATTCGTTCCCGTACCTGGGCCGGGTCAGGGGGGTCCCTCAGGTGTCCCCATCCCTCACCTGTCCCTCACCTGTTCCTCCTGTCCCTCACCTGTCCCTCACCTGTCCCTCACGTGTCTCACCTGTCCCTCACCTGTCCCTCACGTGTCCCTGCCGTGTCTCACGTGTCGCAGGTGGATTCGTTCCCGTACCTGGGCCGGGTCAGGGGGGTCCCGTCGCAGGTGAAGGATTCGGCGTTCCAGAGCCGCCAGCTCGGCCGCAGGGAGGGCAAGGTGGTGACCACACCTGGGAGGGTGACCCTGGACATGCTGCAGGTGAGGGGCACACCTGGGAGGGGATAAAACACACCTGGGCACACCTGGGCACAACTGGGAGGGGATAAAACACACCTGGGCACACCTGGGAGGGGATAAAACACACCTGGGCACGCCTGGGAGGGGATAAAACACACCTGGGCACACCTGGGAGGGGATAAAACACACCTGGGCACACCTGGGCACACCTGGGAGGGGATAAAACACACCTGGGCACGCCTGGGAGGGGATAAAACACACCTGGGCACGCCTGAGAGGGTAAAACACACCTGGGACACACCTGGGAGGGGATAAAACACACCTGGGCACGCCTGGGAGGGGATAAAACACACCTGAGACACACCTGGGAGGGGATAAAACACACCTGGGCACACCTGGGAGGGGATAAAACACACCTGGGCACACCTGGGACACACCTGAGAGGGTAAAACACACCTGGGCACACCTGGGACACACCTGGGAGGGTGACCCTGGACATGCTGCAGGTGAGGGGCACGCCTGGGACACACCTGGGATAACCTGGGACACACCTTGCCACACCCGAGAGGGGATAAAACACATCTGGGCACACCTGGGAGGGTCACACTGGACACGCTGCAGGTGAGGGGCACACCTGGGGCACACCTGGGACACACCTGGGCACACCTGGGAGGGTCTAAAACACACCTGGGCACACCTGGGACACACCTGGGCACACCTGAGGGGGTAAACCACACCTGGGCACACCTGGGAGGGTGAAACACACCTAGGAGAGCGACCGTGGGCATGCTGCAGGTGAGGGACACACCTGGGCACACCTGGGCGTGGTTTGGGGTCACCTGGGGATGGGTTTGGGCTCCCCCGGGTGGATTTTGGGTTCCCCAGGTAAATTCCGGGGTCGCTCAGGTGAATTTTTGTGTCCCCAGGTGCTGCTGAGGGAGCACAAGCTGCGCTCGTACTCGCTGAACGCCGTCAGCGCCCATTTCCTGCACGAGCAGAAGGAGGATGTGCCCCACGGCATCATCACCGAGCTGCAGGTGCGCCCCAAATGTCACCTGTGTCCCCAAATGTCACCTGGCTCACCTGGAGCTGCAGGTGTGCCCATACAATGGCTTTAAATGGGGACAAAATGGCTCCAAATTGGCTCTAAATGGCCCCAAAATGGCCCCACGGCATCATCACTGAGCTGCAGGTGCGCCCCAAATGTCCCCAAATGTCACCTGGGTCACCTGGGCATCACCTGGGTCACCTGGAGTTTCAGGTGTGGCCAGAAAATGGCTCCAAACAGCCCCAAAATGGCCAAAAATGGGCACAAAATGGCACAAAATAGGCTCTAAATGGCTCCAAATTGGCTCTAAATGGCCCCAAAATGGCCCCACGGCATCATCACCGAGCTGCAGGTGCGCCCCAAATGTCACCTGTGTCCCCAAATGTCACCTGGCTCACCTGGAGCTGCAGGTGTGCCCATGTAATGGCTTTAAATGGGGACAAAATGGCTCCAAATTGGCTCTAAATGGCCCCAAAATGGCCCCACGGCATCATCACCGAGCTGCAGGTGCGCCCCAAATGTCCCCAAATGTCACCTGGGTCACCTGGGCATCACCTGGGTCACCTGGAGTTTCAGGTGTGGCCAGAAAATGGCTCCAAACAGCCCCAAAATGGCCAAAAATGGCCCCAAAATTGGCTCTAAATGGCTCCAAAATGGCTCTAAATGGCCTCAAAATGGCTGCCGTGTCACCAAATGTCCCAGCCCTGACAACCAGCGTCTCAGTGATGTCCCCAATGGCGTCCCCAAGTCCTGATAGTGTCCCCAATGTCCCAAAGGTGTCCCCAACGGTGTCCCCATGTCCTTAATGATGTCCCGGGTGTCCCTAAGAGTGTCCCTAATGGTGTCCCTAAAGTCCCAAAGGTGTCCCCAATGGGGTCCCCATGTCCCTAAAGGTGTCACCGTGTCCCTAAGGATGTCTCAGCCCCACTGTCCCCATGTCCCCGAAGGTGTCCCAGCCACACTGGACACTGTCCCTGCCGTCCCTAAGGGTGTCCTCACTGTCCCGAAGCCATCCCCAACGGTGTCCCCATGTCCCCAACATGGTGTCCCATGTCACCTGTGTCCCTCAGAACGGTGACGCGCAGACGCGGCGCCGCCTGGCCCTGTACTGCCTGAAGGACGCCGTGTCCCCATGGTGTCCCCAGGATGTCCCCATGGTGTCCCCATGATGTCCCCATGTCCCCTCAGAACGGTGACGCGCAGACGCGGCACCGCCTGGCCCTGTACTGCCTGAAGGACTCCATGTCCCCATGGTGTCCCCATGGTGTCCCCATGATGTCCCCATGTCCCCTCAGAACGGTGACGCGCAGACGCGGCGCCGCCTGGCCCTGTACTGCCTGAAGGACGCCGTGCTGCCATTGCGGCTCCTCGAGCGCCTGATGACGCTGGTGACGCTGGTGGAGATGGCGCGGGTGACGGCCGTGCCCCTCAGCTACCTGCTCACCCGCGGCCAGCAGGTCAAGGTGGTGGCGCAGCTGCTGCGGCAGGTGACCGTTGGGACACGTGAGGGGAAAATGGAGGGGAATGTGAGGGGGAAATGGAGGGGAATGAGAGGGGAAAATGGTGGCGAATGAGAGGGGAAAATGGTGGCGGATGTGAGGGGAAAATGGTGGCGGATGTGAGGGGAAAATGGCGGCAAATGTGAGGGGAAAACGGCGGCAAATGTGAGGGGAAAATGGTGGTGAATAAGAGGGGAGAATGGTGGTGAATAAGAGGGGAAAATGGTGAGAAATGCAAGGGGAAAATGGTGGCAAATGTGAGAGGAAAATGGCGGCAAATGTGAGGGGAAAATAGTGGTGAATAAGGGGAAAATGGTGAGAAATGTGAGGGGAAAGTGGAGGGAAACATGAGGGAGAAATGGAGAGAAATGTGAGGGGAAAGTGATGGGAAATATGAGGGAAAAAGAGTGGAAAATGTGAGGGGGAAAATGGCGGTGAATGTGAGGGGAAAAGGGTGAGAAATGTGAGGGGGAAAGGGCGGGAAATGTGAGAGCTGGTGATGCTGGTGGAGATGGCGCGGGTGACGGCCGTGCCCCTCAGCTACCTGCTCACCCGCGGCCAGCAGGTCAAGGTGGTGGCGCAGCTGCTGCGGCAGGTGACCGTGGGGACACGTGAGGGGAAAATGGTGGTGAACATGAGGGGGAAATGGAGGGGAATGAGAGGGGAAAATGGTGGTGGATGTGAAGGGAAAATGGTGGCGGATGTGAGGGGAAAATGGCGGCAAATGTGAGGGGAAAATGGCGGCAAATGTGAGGGGAAATGGAGGGGAATGTGGGGGGAAAATGGTGGTGAATGTGAGGGGGAAATGGCGGCAAATGTGAGGGGGAAATGGTGGGAAATGTGAGGGGAAAATGGAGGGGAATGTGAGGGGAAAATGGTAGTGAATAAGGGGAAAATGGTGAGAAATGTGAGGGGAAAGCAGAGGGAAACATGAGGGAGAAATGGAGAGAAATGTGAGGGGAAAGTGATGGGAAATATAAGGGGAAAAGAGTGGAAAATGTGAGGGGGAAAATGGCGGTGAATGTGAGGGGAAAAGGGTGAGGAATGTGAGGGGGAAAGCGCAGGAAATGTGAGGAGCTGGTGACGCTGGTGGAGATGGCGCGGGTGACGGCCGTGCCCCTCAGCTACCTGCTCACCCGCGGCCAGCAGGTCAAGGTGGCGGCGCAGCTGCTGCGGCAGGTGACCGTGGGGACACGTGAGGGGAAAATGGTGGTGAACGTGAGGGGGAAATGGAGGGGAATGAGAGGGGAAAATGGTGGCGGATGTGAAGGGAAAATGGTGGCGGATGTGAGGGGAAAATGGTGGCGGATGTGAGGGGAAAATGGCGGCAAATGTGAGGGGAAAGTGGAGGGGAATGTGAGGGGAGAATGGTGGTGAATAAGAGGGGAGAATGGTGGTGAATAAGAGGGGAAAATGGTGAGAAATGCAAGGGGAAAATGGTGGCAAATGTGAGGGGAAAATGGCGGCAAATGCGAGGGGAAAATGGTGGTGAATAAGGGGAAAATGGTGAGAAATGTGAGGGGAAAGTGGAGGGAAACATGAGGGAGAAATGGAGAGAAATGTGAGGGGGAAATTGAGGGAAATGTGAGGGGAAAGTGATGGGAAATATGAGGGGAAAAGAGTGGAAAATGTGAGGGGGAAAATGGTGGTGAATGTGAGGGGAAAAGGGTGAGGAATGTGAGGGGGAAAGGGTGGGAAATGTGAGGAGCTGGTGATGCTGGTGGAGATGGCGCGGGTGACGGCCGTGCCCCTCAGCTACCTGCTCACCCACGGCCAGCAGGTCAAGGTGGTGGCGCAGGTGACCGTGGGGACAACGTGAGGGGGAAATGGAGGGGAATGTGAGGGGGAAATGGAGGGGAATGTGAGGGGAGAAAATGGTGGTGAATGTGAGGGGAAAATGGTGGCAAATGTGAGGGGAAAATGGAGGGGAATATGAGGGGAGAAAATGGCGGTGAATGTGAGGGGGAAATTGAGGGAAATGTGAGGGGGAAATGGCGGCAAATGTGAGGGGAAAATGGAGGGAAATGTGAGGAGAAAAAATGGCGGTGAATGTGAGGGGAAAGTAGTGGGAAATATGAGGGGAGAAAATGGCGGTGAAGGTGAGGGAAATGTGAGGGGAGAATGGTGGCAAATGTGAGGCGAAAAGGGAGAGAAATGTGAGGGGAAAAGGGAGGGAAAGGGAGGAAATTGACTGGGAAAGAGCAGGAAACCTGAGAGGGGAAAATGAGGGGAAATGTGAGGGGAAATGTGATGGGAAAAATGCAGCGAACGTGAGGGGAGAAAAGAGTAGGAATGTGAGGGGAAAAGGGAGGGAAACGTAAGAGGAAAATGGCGGTGAATTTGAAGGGATAAGAGTGGGAAATGTGAGGGGAGATAATGGCGGCGAACGTGAGGGGAAAATGGAGGGAAACGTGAGGGGAAAGTGGTGGCAAAGGTGAGGAGAAAAGGGTGGAAAATGTGAAGGGAAAATGGTGGAAAATATGAAGAGAAAAGAGCAGGAAACATGAGGGGAAATGGCAGGAAACATGAGGGGGAAATTGAGGGAAAGGTGAGGGAAAAAGTGTGAGAAATGTGAAAGGAAATTGGAGGGAAATATGAGGGGAAAAGAGCGGGAAAACGTGAGGGGAAAAGGGCGGGAAAGCATGAGGGGAAAAGGGCGGGAAAACGTGAGGGGAGAAAATGGCTGCCGGTGACAGAGCTGCCGGTGAGAGGATTTGGGGACATTTGGGGACACTGAGGGGATTTGGGAACATTGGGGACACTTGGGGCTGTTTTGGGGTAAATTTTGGGAAGGGATTTAAGGAATTTTGGGGGGATTTTTGGGGAATTGTGGGCGTTTTTTTTAATAGGATTTTTGAGGGGGGTTTGGGAAGGGTTTGTAGGGATTTTTGGGGCATTTTTGAGGGGATTTTTGGGGATTTGGATTTTTTTTTTTCAATGGGATTTTTATGGGTTTTGGGGGTGTGTTTTCTGGGATATTTTGGGAGTGAATTTAAGACATTTTGGGATGTTTTCTGCCCTCCCAGGCCATGCAGGAGGATTTGCTGCTGCCGGTGGTGAAGTCGGAGGGAGGAGAGGATTTTGAGGGGGCCACGGTGATCGAGCCCCTCAAGGGGTGAGTGAGGGGCACAAAAACCCCCAAAAATTCCCCAAGTCTTTGTCAAAAAATTCCCCCATGGTCTCTGCAAAAAAAAAACTTTCAAAACTACCCAAAAAAAACCTCTGAAGAAACCTTAACCCTGAAAAAAACAACAACAAAAAAAAATCCCCCCAAAAGCTCTGAAACAAACCCCAAAACTCTGGAAAAAAGGAAGCCCAACCAATCCATAAAAACCCCACCAGAAAAACCACTAAAAACCCCACAAAAAATCCTCAAAAAATCCTCAAAAACCCCTCAGAAAATCTCCTCAAAAACCCGCAAAAAACTCCAAAAGCACCCCAAAAAACCCCCATAACCCTCAAAAAACCCCAAAAAAACCCTTAAAAACACCAAATTTTCCCCAAAACTCCCCCAAAAATTCTGAAAAAAACCCAAAACACCCCAAAAATCCCTCAAAAACCCCCAAAATCCCCACCAAAAAACCATTAAACCCCCCAAAATTGGTAAAAATCTCAAAAAATTATGGGAAAAAACCCAAAAAAGCTCAAAAAAACCCTTGAAAAAATACCTGAAACTCCTCTAAAAAAACCATTAAACCCCTAAAAAATTGTAGAAAAAAACTCAAAAAATCCTTAAAAAACCCCAAAAAATCTGAAAAATCCCCAAAATCCCCCAAAACCCCAAAAATCCCCGAATTTGTCCGCAGGTACTACGACACGCCCATCGCCACGCTGGATTTCTCCTCTCTGTACCCGTCCATCATGATCGCCCACAACCTGTGCTACACCACCCTGCTGCCCCCCGGGGGGGCCCAGAAACACGGGTGGGTACTGGTTTGGACTGGTTTATACTGGTTTGGACTGGTTTGGTACATTTTTTATACTGGTTTGGACTGGTTTGTACTGGTTTGTACTGGGAGCTCTCCTCTCTGTACCTGTGCTACACCGCCCTGCTGCCCCCAGGGGGGGCCCAGAAACACGGGTGGGTACTGGTTTGGACTGGTTTATACTGGTTTGGTGTGGATTTTTGTACTGGTTTATACTGGTTTTTTGCATTTTTTATACTGGGTTATACTGGTTTGTACTGGGAGCTCTCCTCTCTGTACCTGTGCTACACCACCCTGCTGCCCCCCGGGGGGGCCCAGAAACACGGGTGGGTACTGGTTTATACTGGTTTATACTGGTTTGGGTTTGTTTGGACTGGTTTATACTGGTTTGGTGTGGATTTTTGTACTGGTTTATACTGGTTTGGTGTGGTTTTTTATACTGGATTATACTGGTTTGTACTGGGAGCTCTCCTCTCTGTACCTGTGCTACACCGTCCTGCTGCCCCTAGGTGGGGCCCAGAAACACGGGTGGGTACTGGTTTATACTGGTTTATACTGGTTTGGGTTTGTTTGGACTGGTTTATACTGGTTTGTACTGGTTTGGTGTGGTTTTTTGTACTGGTTTGTACTGGTTTTTTGCATTTTTTATACTGGATTATACTGGTTTGTACTGGGAGCTCTCCTCTCTGTACCTGTGCTACACCGCCCTGCTGCCCCCAGGGGGGGCCCAGAAACACGGGTGGGTACTGGTTTGGACTGGTTTATACTGGTTTGGTGTGGATTTTTGTACTGGTTTGTACTGGTTTGGTGCATTTTTTATACTGGGTTATACTGGTTTGTACTGGGAGCTCTCCTCTCTGTACCTGTGCTACACCGTCCTGCTGCCCTCAGGGGGGCCCAGAAACACGGGTGGGTACTGGTTTGGACTGGTTTATACTGGTTTGGTGCATTTTTTATACTGGATTATACTGGTTTGTACTGGGAGCTCTCCTCTCTGTACCTGTGCTACACCACCCTGCTGCCCCCCGGGGGGGCCCAGAAACACGGGTGGGTACTGGTTTGGACTGGTTTATACTGGTTTATACTGGTTTGGACTGGTTTGGTACATTTTTTATACTGGTTTGGACTGGTTTATGCTGGTGCATACTGGTTTATACTGGTCCATACTGGTTTCCCACAGGGTGGGTCCCAATGATTCCATCCGCACCCCCAGGTGGGGCAGCTGGCTCCGTACTGGTTTATATTGGTTTATATTAATTTATATCAATTTATATTGGTGTTTATTGATCCATGCTGGTTTATACTGGTCCATACTGGTTTATACTGGTTTATACTGGTTTCCCAGGTTGGGTCCCAATGATTCCATCCGCACCCCCACGGGGCAGCTGGCTCCATACTGGTTTATATTGGTTTATATTGGTTTATATTGGTTTATATTGGTTTATATTGATGTTTATTGATCCATACTGGTTTATACTGGTTTATATTGATCCATACTGGTCCATACTGGTTTATACTGGTCCATACTGGTTTCCCACAGGCTGGGTCCCAATGATTTCATCCGCACCCCCACGGGGCAGCTGGCTCTGTACTGGTTTATATTGGTTTATATTGGTTTGCATTGATTTTTATTGATCCATATTGGTTTATATTGATGTTTATCGACCTATACTGGTCCATACTGGTTTATACTGGTTTGTACTGGTTTGTACTGGTTTCCCAGGTTGGGTCCCAATGATTCCATCCGCACCCCCACGGGGCAGCTGCCTCCGCACTGGTTTATATTGGTTTACATTGATGTTTATTGATCCGTATTGGTTTGTATTGATCTATACTGATTTATATTGATCCATACTGGTCCATACTGGTTTATACTGGTCCATACTGGTTTCCCAGGTTGGGTCCCAATGATTCCATCCGCACCCCCACGGGGCAGCTGGCTCCATACTGGTTTATATTGGTTTATATTGGTTTATATTGATGTTTATTGATCCGTATTGGTTTATATTGATGTTTATCGACCTATACTGGTCCATACTGGTCCATACTGGTTTATACTGGTTTCCCACAGGCTGGGTCCCAATGATTCCACCCGCACCCCCACGGGGCAGCTGGCTCCATACTGGTTTATATTGGTTTATATTGGTTTATATTGATGTTTATTGATCCATACTGGTTTATACTGGGTTATATTGATCCATACTGGTCCATACTGGTTTATACTGGTCCATGCTGGTTTCCCACAGGCTGGGTCCCAATGATTCCATCCGCACCCCCACGGGGCAGCTGGCTCCGTACTGGTTTATATTGGTTTATATTGGTTTGCATTGATGTTTATTGATCCGTATTGGTTTATATTGATGTTTATCGACCTATACTGGTCCATACTGGTCCATACTGGTTTATACTGGTCCATACTGGTTTCCCAGGTTGGGTCCCAATGATTCCATCCGCACCCCCACGGGGCAGCTGGCTCCGCACTGGTTTATATTGGTTTACATTGATGTTTATTGATCCGTATTGGTTTATATTGATCTATACTGGTTTATATTGATCCATACTGGTTTATACTGGTTTATACTGGTTTGTACTGGTTTTCCACAGGCTGGGCCCCGATGATTTCATCCGCACCCCCACGGGGCAGCTGGCTCCGCACTGGCTTATATTGATATATATTGATGTATACTGGTTTATACTGGTTTATACTGGTTTCTATTGATCCATACTGGTTTATACTGGTTTATACTGGTTTCTATTGATCCATACTGGTTTATACTGGTTTATACTGGTTTCTATTGATCCATACTGGTTTATACTGGTTTATACTGGTTTCTATTGATCCATACTGGTTTATACTGGTTTATACTGGTTTTCCAGGCTGGGCCCCGACGATTTCATCCGCACCCCCACGGGGCAGCTCTTTGTGACACCCCGGGTGCGCAGGGGGGTCCTGCCCCGGGTCCTGGAGGGGCTGCTGGCAGCCAGGAGCAGGTGTGGAATTTGGGGGAATTTGGGGAAATTTGGGGGAATTTGGGGAAATTTGGGGGAATTTGGGGCCATTTTGGGGGGAAATCTGAGGGGATTTTGGGGAAAATTTGAGGGGTTTGGGGAGGAATTAGTGGGGGGAATTGGGGGGGATTTTGGGAGAAATTTGGGGGAATTTGGGGGGAAATTGGGCAATAATTCAAGGGGATTTGGGGGATTTTGGGGGAAATTGGGGAATTTTGGGGACTTTGGGGAATTTTGGGGACTTTGGGGAGGCTTTGGGGCATTTTGGGGGGATTTGGGGGGGGGATAAGGGGGAGAATTCCAAGGGATTTGGGGGAATTGGGAGAGGATTTGGCGGAATTTTGGGAATTTGGGGAGAAACTGTGGAATTTGGGGCATTTTGGGAAGGATTTGGGGGAGCTTTGGGGGAAATTGGGGTTAGATTTGGGGGATTTTGGGGTGGATTTTGGGGTGTTTGGGTCCCAGGTGGGTGAGGGACCCCAGGTGGCGGCAGGGCTGAGGGGATTGGGGAGTTTTTGGGTGGATTTAGGGGGATTTTTGGGGCTCAGGTGTGCCCAGGTGAGCTCAGGGGTGGCTCCCGGCCGGGTGAAGGCGGCGCTGGCCGAGGAGCAGGACCCGAAATGGGAATTGGGGTCAATTTGGGTGAATTTGGGTCAATTTGGGTCAATTTGGGTGAATTTGGGTGAATTTTTGGCCATTCCTGTGGGGATCTCTGTGGGGATTTCTGCCCAGGTGTGCCCAGGTGTGCCCAGGTTCACTCACCTGTGCCTCCCGTCAGGGTGAAGGCGGCGCTGGCCAAGGAGCAGGACCCGAAATGGGAATTGGGCTGAATTTGGTTGAATTTGGGTGAATTTTTGGCCATTTCCGTGGGGATTTCTGCCCAGGTGTGCCCAGGTGTGCCCAGGTTCACTCACCTGTGCCTCCCGTCAGGGTGAAGGCGGCGCTGGCCGAGGAGCAGGACCCCGAGCGGCGCCAGGTGCTGGACGGGCGGCAGCTGGCGCTCAAGGTCAGCGCCAACAGCGTCTACGGCTTCACCGGGGCGCAGGCGGGACGGCTGCCCTGCCTCGAGATATCACAGGTGGGTAACACACCTGGGCACACCGGGGCACACCTGGGCACACCTGGGCACACCTGGGCACAGCTGGGCACACACCTGAGGGACACTTGGACACACCTGGGCACATGTCAAGCACACCTGAGACACACCTGGGCACACCTGGGCATACCTGGGACACACCTGGGCACAGATAACACACCTGAGGGACACATGGACACACCTGGGGCACACCTGGGCACACCTGAGGGATACCTGGGCACACCTGGGCACACACCTGGGCACACCTGGGACACACCTGAGGGACACTTGGACACACCTGGGCACATGTCAAGCACACCTGAGACACACCTGGGCACACCTGGGCATACCTGGGACACACCTGGGCACAGATAACACACCTGAGGGACACATGGACACACCTGGGCACACCTGGGCACACCTGGGCACACCTGAGGGATACCTGGGTACACCTGGGCACAGGTAAACACACCTGGGCACACCTGAGGGTCACCTGGACACACCTGGGTACACCTGGGACACACCTGGGCACAGATAACACACCTGAGGGACACCTGGGCACACCTGGGTACACCTGAGGGATACCTGGGCACACACCTGGGCACACCTGAGTCTCACCTGTGCCCCCTGCAGAGCGTCACCGGTTTTGGGCGGCAGATGATCGAGAGAACGAAGCAGCTGGTGGAGAGCCAGTACCCCGACGTGCAGGTAACGCACCTGGGCACACCTGGGCACACCTGAGATAGCCTCAGACACACCTGGGTACAGGTAACACACCTGGGATAGCCTCAAACACACCTGGGCACACCTGGCTACAGGTGACAGCACACCTGGGCACACCTGAGTCACACCTGGCACAGGTAACAGCACACCTGGGCACACCTGGACACATCTGGGCACAGCTGGACACACCTGAGTCACACCTGGGCACAGCTGGGCACAGGGAACACACCTGGGCACAGCTGGGATAGCCTCAAACACACCTGGGCACAGGTGACAGCACACCTGGGCACAGCTGGGCACAGGGAACACACCTGGGCACACCTGGCCACACCTGAGTCACACCTGGGCACAGCTGGGCGCAGGGAACACGCCTGGGCACACCTGGACACACCTGGGCACACCTGAGTCATACCTGGGCACAGCTGGGCACAGGGAACACACCTGAGTCACACCTGGGCACAGCTGGGCGCAGGGAACGCACCTGGGCACACCTGGACACACCTGGGCACACCTGGGCACACCTGAGTCACACCTGGGCACAGCTGGGCACAGGGAACACACCTGGGCACAGCTGGACACACCTGAGTCACACCTGGGCACAGCTGGGCACAGGGAACACACCTGGGCACAGGTGACAGCACACCTGAGTCACACCTGGGCACAGCTGGGCACAGGGAACACACCTGGGCACACCTGGGTACAGGTGACAGCACACCTGGACACACCTGAGTCACACCTGGGCACAGCTGGGCACAGGGAACACACCTGGGCACAGCTGGACACACCTGAGTCACACCTGGGCACAGCTGGGCGCAGGGAACGCACCTGGGCACTCCTGGCAGGGGTTTGGGCGCACCTGGGCACACCTGGGGCAGATTTCAATGGGGATTTTTGGGTTTTTGAGGTTTTTTGGGGTGCTGGTTCCATTTTTTAGGTTTCTAACCCCAATTTTTGTGTCCCCAGGTGATTTACGGTGACACGGGCTCGGTGATGTCACCTGGCCCTGACCCCGGGGCCATTTTGGGGCACTTTGGGTTATTTCAGCCATTTCTGGGTGGATTTTAACGGGCATTTTTGGGTTTTTTAAGTTCCTAACCAATAATTTCAGGTTTCTAACCCCAAATTTTGTGTCCCCAGGTGGTTTACGGTGACACAGACTCGGTGATGTCACCTGGCCCTGACCCCGGGGCCATTTTGGGGCACTTTGGGTTGTTTCAGCCATTCTTTGGTGGATTTCAGCCATTTCTGGGTGGATTTTAACGGGAATTTTTGGGTTTTTTAAGTTCCTAACCCCAAATTTCAGGTTTCTCACCCCAAATTCTTGTCCCCAGGTGGTTTATGGGGACACGGACTCGGTGATGTCACCTGGCCCTGCCCTCGGGGCCATTTTGGGCTATTTTAGTGGGATTTTGGTGCATTTTAATGGGAGTTTTTTGTATTTCAGCCATTTCTGGGTGGATTTTAACGAGAATTTTTGGGTTTTTGGGGTTTTTTGGGGTGCTGATCCCATTTTTTGTGTCCCCAGGTGATTTACGGTGACACAGACTCGGTGATGTCACCTGGCCCTGCCCTCGGGGCCATTTTGGGGCATTTCAATGAGATTTTGGTGCATTTCAGCCATTTTTGGGTGGATTTTGACGGGGATTTTTGGGTTTTTGAGGTTTTTTGGGGTGCTGGTTCCATTTTTTAGGTTTCTAACCCCAATTTTTGTGTCCCCAGGTAATTTACGGTGACACGGGCTCGGTGATGTCACCTGGCCCTGCCCTCGGGGCCATTTTGGGGCACTTTGGGTTATTTCAGCCATTTCTGGGTTGATTTTAACGGGCATTTTTGGGTTTTTTAAGTTCCTAACCAATAATTTCAGGTTTCTAACCCCAAATTTTGTGTCCCCAGGTGATTTACGGTGACACAGACTCGGTGATGTCACCTGGCCCTGACCCCGGGGCCATTTTGGGGCACTTTGGGTTGTTTCAGCCATTCTTTGGTGGATTTCAGCCATTTCTGGGTGGATTTTAACAGGAATTTTTGGCTTTTTTAAGTTCCTAACCCCAAATTTCAGGTTTCTCACCCCAAATTCTTGTCCCCAGGTGGTTTACGGTGACACAGACTCGGTGATGTCACCTGGCCGTGCCCTCGGGGCCATTTTGGGCTATTTTAGTGGGATTTTGGTGCATTTCAATGGGATTTTTTTGTATTTCAGCCATTTCTGGGTGGATTTTAACGGGCATTTTGGGTTTTTTTAAGTTCCTAACCACAAATTTCAGGTTTCTAACCCCAATTTTTGTGCCCCCAGGTGGTCTATGGGGACACAGACTCGGTGATGTCACCTGGCCCTGCCCTCGGGGCCATTTTGGGGCATTTCAATGAGATTTTGGTGCATTTCAATGGGATTTTTTTGTATTCCAGCCATTTCTGGGTGGATTTTAACGGGCATTTTGGGTTTTTTTAAGTTCCTAACCACAAATTTCAGGTTTCTAACCCCAATTTTTGTGCCCCCAGGTGGTCTATGGGGACACAGACTCGGTGATGTCACCTGGCCCTGCCCTCGGGGCCATTTTGGGGCATTTCAATGAGATTTTGGTGCATTTCAGCCATTTTTGGGTGGATTTTGACGGGGATTTTTGGGTTTTTGAGGTTTTTTGGGGTGCTGGTTCCATTTTTTAGGTTTCTAACCCCAATTTTTGTGTCCCCAGGTGATTTACGGTGACACGGGCTCGGTGATGTCACCTGGCCCTGACCCCGGGGCCATTTTGGGGCACTTTGGGTTGTTTCAGCCATTCTTTGGTGGATTTCAGCCATTTCTGGGTGGATTTTAACGGGAATTTTTGGGTTTTTTAAGTTCCTAACCCCAAATTTCAGGTTTCTCACCCCAAATTCTTGTCCCCAGGTGGTTTATGGGGACACGGACTCGGTGATGTCACCTGGCCCTGCCCTCAGGGCCATTTTGGGCTATTTTAGTGGGATTTTGGTGCATTTCAATGGGATTTTTTTGTATTTCAGCCATTTCTGGGTGGATTTTAACGAGAATTTTTGGGTTTTTGGGGTTTTTTGGGGTGCTGATCCCATTTTTTGTGTCCCCAGGTGATTTACGGTGACACAGACTCGGTGATGTCACCTGGCCCTGCCCTCGGGGCCATTTTGGGGCATTTCAATGAGATTTTGGTGCATTTCAGCCACTTTTGGGTGGATTTCAGCCATTTCTGGGTGGATTTTAATGGGAATTTTTGGGTTTTTGGGGTTTTTTGGGGTGCTGATCCCATTTTTTGTGTCCCCAGGTGATTTACGGCGACACGGACTCGGTGATGTGCCGCCTGGCCGTGCCCTCGGTGCCCGAGGCCGCCGCCCTGGGCCGCGCCGTGGCCACCTGGGTGTCCGGGCACTTCCCCGCCCCCATCAGGCTCGAGTTCGAGAAGGTCCCACCCCAAATTCCGGGAGTTTTGGGAAAATTTGGGGAGTTTTGGTGTTTTGGGGAGATTTCTGGGCGTTTTGGGGAAAATTTGGGGTTTTTTCAGGGTGAATTTTCGGTTTTTTTAGGGTGAATTTTGGTGGTTTTTAGGTGGGTATTTTGGGGGTTTTAGGGGGAATTTTGGGTGGATTTGGGGGTTTTTAAGAGGGGTTTTGGGGTGGATTTTGGGGTTTTCAGGGGGGATTTTGGGGTTTTTAGGGGCGATTTTGGGGTTTTCAGGGGGGATTTTGGGGTAAATTTTGGATTTTAGGGGGGATTTTGGGGTGAATTGTGGGGTTTTTCGGAGGAGGTGAAAAAAAAGCTTAAAAATAGGGAAAAATCGGTGAAATAAATAGAAAAAACTGGGTTAAAAAAACCCTAAAATAATTATAAAAAGTAGCTAAAAAATGGGGGAAAAGTGAAAAAATAACTAAAAAATAGGGGAAAATGGGAAGGAAAAAACCTAAAGCAATTGGTTAAAAATAGCTAAAAAATAGTAAAAAGCCGGCTAAAAAATGGGGGAGAAAAAGCTACTAAAAAATAGCTAAAAAATAGGAGAAAAAATAAAAAAAAATATTAAAAAATAGTGAAAAGCCAGCTAAAAATGGGGGAGAAAAACACTAAAAAAATAGCTAAAAAATGGTAAAAAAAAGCTGAAAAATGGGGGAAAAAAAATCTAAAAAAAAAAAAAAAAATTATAAAAAGTTGGGCATCGATATCGAAAATTTTGGGGATGAATTTCTGAGGTTTTTGCAGGTGTACCTGCCGTACCTGCTGATCAGCAAGAAGCGCTACGCCGGCCTCTGCTTCCCGGGGGGCTCCGCGGGCGCCCCCAAACTGGACTGCAAGGGGCTGGAGGCCGTCAGGAGGGACAACTGTCCCCTGGCTGCCAACCTGGTCACCGCCTGCCTCCGCAGGATCCTCCTGCACAGGTGGGCTTGGGGGAAAACGGGGAAAAAACGGTGAAAAAATGGGGAAAATCGGCCAAAAAATGGGGAAAATATGGCAAAAAACAGTCAAGAAATAGGGAAAATGGCTAAAAAATGGGACAATTTTAGCCTGGATGACAGCTTGGTCATGGCCTGCCTCCGCAGGATCCTCCTGCACAGGTGGGTTTGGGGAAAAAATGGGAAAAAACGGTGAAAAAATGGGGAAAATCGGCCAAAAAATGGGGAAAATATAGTCAAAAAATGGTGAAAATATGGTGAAAAATGGGGAAACGGCCCAAAAATGGGACAGGTGGCACCTGAGTGCCAACCTGGGCACCGCCTGCCTCCAGAGCATCCTCCTGCACAGGTGGGCTTGGGGAAAAAAGGGGAAAAAACGGTGAAAAAATGGGGAAAATCGGCCAAAAAATGGGGAAAATATGGTCAAAAATAGGGAAACGGCCCAAAAATGGGACAGGTGGCACCTGAGTGCCAACCTTGGCACCGCCTGCCTCCGCAGGATCCTCCTGCACAGGTGGGCTTGGGAGAAAACAGGTAAAAAACGGTGAAAAAATGTGAAAAAATGGTGAAAATCGGCCAAAAAATGGGGAAAATCGGCCAAAAAATGGGGAAAATATGGTCAAAAATGGGGAAATGGCCCAAAAATGGGACAGGTGGCACCTGAGTGCCAACCTGGGCACCGCCTGCCTCCGCAGGATCCTCCTGCACAGGTGGGCTTGGGCAAAAACGGGGAAAAAACGGGGAAAAATCAAAGACAAAATGGTGAAAATCGGTGAAAAACTGACCAAAAACTGGACTAAAAAAGGGGAAATTGGGTCCGTTTTGGGGCCATTTGGGGGGGATTTGGGGGGGATTCAGGGTTAATTTGGGGCCATTTGGGGTCAGTTTGGGGTCAGTTCGGGGTGGATTTGGGGCAGTTTTGGGGTCAGTTTGGGGGGGATTTGGGGTCAGTTTGGGGCTGGATTTGGGGTCAGTTTTAGGGTCAGTTTGGGGTGGATTTGGGGTCAGTTTGGGGTGGATTTGGGGTGGATTCAGGGCCAGTTTTGGGGTGGATTTGGGGTCACTTTTGGGGTGGATTTGGGGTCAGTTTGGGGACAGTTTGGGGCTGGATTTGGGGTCAGTTTTAGGGTCAGTTTGGGGTGGATTTGGGGTGAATTCAGGGTCAGTTTGGGGTGGATTTGGGGTCAGTTTGTGGTGGATTTGGGGTCAGTTTGGGGTGGATTTGGGGTCAGTTTGGGGTGGATTTGGGGTGGATTTGGGGCCAGTTTTGGGGTGGATTTGGGATCAGTTTTGGGGTGGATTTGGGGTGGATTCAGGGCCAGTTTTGGGGTGGATTTGGGATCAGTTTTGGGGTGGATTTGGGGTCAGTTTTGGGGTGGATTTGGGGTCAGTTTTGGGGTGGATTTGGGGTGGATTTGGGGCCAGTTTTGGGCTGGATTTGGGGTCAGTTTTAGGGTCAGTTTGGGGTGGATTTGGGGTGAATTTGGGGTCAGTTTTGGGGTGGATTTGGGGCCAGTTTTTGGTCAGTTTAGGGTCAGTTTGGGGTGGATTTGGGGTCAGTTTGGGATGGATTTGGATGGATTTGGGGTCAGTTTGGGGTGGATTTGGGGTCACTTTTGGGGTGGATTTGGGGTCAGTTTGGGGTCTGTTTGGGGTGGATTTGGGCTCAGTTTTTGGGTGGATTTGGGGTGGATTTGGGGCCAGTTTAGGGTCAGTTTGGGGTCCGTTTTGGGGTGGTTTTGGGGCCAGTTTTGGGGTGGATTTGGGACCAGTTTAGGGTCAGTTTGGGGTCAGTTTTGGGGTGGATTTGGGGTCAGTTTTTGGGTGGATTTGGGACCAGTTTAGGGTCAGTTTGGGGTCCGTTTTGGGGTGGATTTGGGGTGGATTTGGGGCCAGTTTAGGGTGGATTTGGGACCAGTTTTTGGTCAGTTTGGGGTCAGTTTGGGGTTGGTTTTGGATCCGTTTGGGATGGATTTGAGGTGCATTTGGGACGGTTTTGGGCTGGATTCAGGGTCAGTTCTAGGCTCAGTTTTGGGCTGGATTTGGGGTCAGTTTTGGGATGGATTTGGGGTCAGTTTGGGGTGGATTTGGGGTCAGTTTTTAATCAGTTTGGGGTCAGTTTTGGATCTGTTTGGGGTGGATTTGGGGTCAGTTTTGGGATGGATTTGGGGTCAGTTTGGGATGGATTTGGGGTCACTTTGAAGTTGATTTGGGGATGGATTTGGGGTGGATTTAGAGTCAGCTTGGGGTCAGTTTGAGATGGATTTGGGGTCAATTTTGGGGTCAGTTTGGGATGAGTTTGGGGTCAGTTTTGAGTCCGTTTTTAGGTCAGTTTGGGGTCAGTTTTGGGTCCGTTTTTAGGTCAGTTTGGGGTCAGTTTTGGGTCCGTTTTTAGGTCAGTTTGGGGTCAGTTTTGGGGTCTTTTTGGGGTCAGTTAGGCTCAGTCTGGGGTGATTTTTGGGGTGAATTTGGGATGGATTTGGGGTCCATCACCCCCATTTTTTTCAGGGACCTCCAGCGTGCCGTGGCCCACGCCCAGGAGGTGATTCCAGACCTGCTCTGGAAGCGGCGTTTGGGGCAGATTTTGGTGGATTTTGAGCTGGATTTTGGGTGGATTTAGGGTCATTTTAGGGTCCCTGACCCCCACTTTTTTCAGGGACCCCCAGGGAGCCGTGGCCCACGCCCAGGAGGTGATTTCAGACCTGCTCTGCAACCGCATCGACATCTCCCAGCTCGTCATCACCAAGGAGCTGACGCGGGCAGCGAGCGCCTACAGCGCCCCCCAGGCACACGTGGCCCTGGCCGAGAGGTGAAAGCCACCCCAAAAACCCCAAAAACCAAAAAAACCCAAAAAAAACCACACCCAGAAACCCCTAAAAACCCTGAAAAACAGAAAAAAACCCCTCCCAAAAACGCTGAAAATCACCCCAAAAACCCCAAATCCCAGGCAGCGCCTCCAGCGCCCCCCAGGCACACGTGGCCCTGGCCGAGAGGTGAAAACCCCAAAAAAATCCAAATTTACCCCAAAACCCCCCCAAAAAATCCCCAAAAACCCCAAAAACCAAAAAAAAAACCACACCCAGAAACCCCTAAAACCCCTGAAAAACAGAAAAAAACCCCACCCAAAAACGCCAAAAACCCCAAAAACCCCAAAAACAAAAAAAAACCACACCCAGAAACCCCTAAAACCCCTGAAAAACAGAAAAAACCCCACCCAAAAACGCTAAAAATCACCCCAAAAACCAAAAAAAAACAAAAAAAAAACCACACCCAGAAACCCCTAAAAGCCCTGAAAAACAGAAAAAAACCCACCCAAAAACGCTAAAAATCACCCCAAAAACCCCAAAAACCAAACAAAACTAAAAAAATCCAAATTTACCCCAAAACCCCCCCAAAAAAATCCCCAAAAACCCCCCAAAAATGACCCAAATACCCCTAAATTTTCCCCCTAAATTTCAAATTTTTTTCCCCAGTTTTGGTGCTTTTCCCTGTAAATTTTTGGGGTTTTTTTCCCCCTGAATTTTGGGGATTTTTCCTCTGAATTTCAGGCATTTTTCCACTCTAAATTTGGAATTTTTTTTCCCCACTTTTGCTGGGGAAAACCCTGAATTTTGAGTTTCTTTCCCCCCCCAAATTTCAGAACTTTTCACCTAAATTTTGCACCTTTTCCCCCCTGAATTTCAGAATTTTTCCCCTAAATTTTATTGTTTTCCCCTGAATTTCAGATTGCTCCTGAATTCCCCTTAATTTTCCCCCTAAATTTCAGACTTTTCCCCCTAAATTTTGAATTTTTTCCCCCCAAAATTTGTTTTTTTCTTTTTTTTTCCCAATTCTGCTCAATTTCCCCTCCTAAATTTCAGAATTTTCCCCTAAACTTTGATGTTTTCTTCCACAAACTTTGCTGCTTTTCCACCTGAATTTTGGGTCAATTTTCCCCTTAAATTTTTGCCATTTTCGCTCCGATTTTGACGGGGCTTTTTGTGAATTTTTGTAAATTTTGGGGTGAATTTTTGTAAATTTTGGGGTGAATTTTGTAAATTTTGGGGTCCCTCCTGCTGCAACAGCCCCTGGGCTCGGAGCTGCTCATTTTGGGTCAATTTTGGTTGATTTTCGCTCCATTTTCGCCATTTTCGCTCCGATTTTCACAGGGTTTTTTGTGAATTTCGGGATTTTTTGGGGTGAATTTTGTAAATTTTGGGGTCACTCCCACAGCAGCACCCCCTGGGCTCGGAGCTGCTCATTTTGGGTCCGTTTTGGTCGATTTTTGCTCATTTTTGCCATTTTCGCTTGGATTTTGTTGCAAATCTTTAGGAATTTTTCAAAATTTGTGGGATTTTTTGGGGAATTTTGGGAATTTGGGGTTTGTCAGGAAATTTTTTTTTTTTATCCTATATTTTAGAATTTCCCCCCAAATTTCTGTTGATTTCCCCCCTTAAATTTTTGGCATTTTCCCTCTGAATTTCCATCTATTTTCCCCTCTAAACGCCGATTTCTTTTCCCCCTCTCTTGATACTTTTCCCCCTAAATTTTGATTTTTTTTTTGTCCCCCCTCTCCCCGCTGAATTTCACGTTTCCCCCAGAATTTTGCTGGTTTTTTTTTCCGCCTGATTTTTAATTTTTTTTGCCGATTTCTGTGTTTTTCCCCCCAGGCTCCGTCGGCGGGACCCCGGCAGCGCCCCCGGCCTCGGGGACCGCGTCCCGTACGTCATCGTCACCGGCGCGCGCGGCCAGGCGGCGTACACGCGCTCCGAGGTGCTCCCCAAACACCAAAACCCCAAAATGTCCCTGCAAAAAACACAAATTCCCCCCCAAAAAATCCCGAATTGACCTCCCAAAAATCCCCCGCAAAAATCCCAGATTTCTACGCAAAAACCCCACAAAAAATCCCGAATTTCTACGCAAAAAACCCCCAAAAAATCCCAAATTAACCCCCCGAAAAATCCCAGATTTCCAAGCAAAAACCCCCAAAAAATCCCAAATTAACCCCCCGAAAAATCCCAGATTTCCAAGCAAAAACCCCACAAAAAATCCCAAATTTACCCCCCGAAAAATCCCAGATTTCTACGCAAAAACCCCACAAAAAGTCCCAAATTAACCCCCCGAAAAATCCCAGATTTCTACACAAAAACCCCACAAAAAGTCCCAAATTAACCCCCCGAAAAATTCCAAATTTCCAAGCAAAAACCCCCCCCCAAAATGTCCCTTCAAAAACCAAAAACCACAAATTCCCCCCCAAAAAAATCCCGAATTGACCTCCCAAAAATCCCCCGCAAAAATCCCAAATTTCTACGCAAAAACCCCACAAAAAATCCCGAATTTCTACGCAAAAACCCCCCAAAAAATCCCAAATTAACCCCCCGAAAAATCCCAGATTTCTACGCAAAAACCCCACAAAAAATCCCAAATTTACCCCCCGAAAAATCCCAGATTTCCAAGCAAAAACCCCACAAAAAATCCCAAATTAACCCCCCGAAAAATCCCAAATTTCTACGCAAAAACCCCGCAAAAAATCCCAAATTAACCCCCCGAAAAATCCCAGATTTCTACACAAAAACCCCACAAAAAGTCCCAAATTAACCCCCCGAAAAATCCCAGATTTCCAAGCAAAAACCCCACAAAAAATCCCAAATTAACCCCCCGAAAAATCCCAAATTTCTACGCAAAAACCCCGCAAAAAATCCCAAATTAACCCCCCGAAAAATCCCAGATTTCTACACAAAAACCCCACAAAAAGTCCCAAATTAACCCCCCGAAAAATTCCAAATTTCCAAGCAAACCCCCCCCAAAATGTCCCTTCAAAAACCACAAATTCCCCCCCAAAAAAATCCCGAATTGACCTCCCAAAAATCCCCCGCAAAAATCCCAAATTTCTACGCAAAAACCCCACAAAAAATCCCAAATTAACCCCCCGAAAAATCCCAAATTCCCCCAGCTTCCACCTCAAAAAAAAAAAAACCCACAATCCCAATTCAACCCCAATTTTCCCCCAAAATCCACCCCCAAAAGAAACCCAAATTCCCCCAAACTCCACCCAAACCCCCACTCAAATTTCCCCAATTTCACCCTGATTTTTTCCCCCAGATTTCTCACCAAAAAGCCCAAATTTTCACCCTAAATTTCCCCAAAAAATCCCCAAGAGTTCCCCCCAAAATCCCCAAAAAATCTGCAAATTTTCACCCTAAATTTCCCCAAAAATCCCCAATTTTTTCCCCCAAAAATCCCAAATTCCCCCAAGTTCCACCTCAAAAAAAAAACCCCACAATCCCAATTCAACCCCAGTTTTCCCCTAAAATCCACCCCCCAAAAAAACCCAAATTTCCCCAAAATCCACCCCCAAAAAACCCAAATTTCCCCAAATTCCACCCAAAACCCCCACTCAAATTTCCCCAATTTCACCCTGATTTTTCCCATAGATTTCCCACCAAAAATCCCAAATTTCACCCAAAAAAAAACCAAATTTCCCCAAATTCCCCCCAAAACCCCCACTCAAATTTCCCCAATTTCACCCTGACTTTTTCCCCCAGATTTCCCACCAAAAATCCCAAATTTCACCCAAAAAAAAACCAAATTCCCCCAAACTCCACCCAAAACCCCCACTCAAATTTCCCCAATTTCACCCTGATTTTTCCCGTAGATTTCTCACCAAAAATCCCAAATTTCACCCAAAAAAACCCCAAATTTCCCCAAAATCCACCCCCCAAAAAAAAACCCCAAATTCCCCAAACTCCACCCAAAACCCCCACTCAAATTCCCCCAATTTCACCCTGATTTTTCCCTGATTTTTCCCCCTGATTTCTCACCAAAAATCCCAAATTTCACCCAAAAAAAAACCCAAATTCCCCCAAACTCCACCCAAAACCCTCACTCAAATTTCCCCAATTTCACCCTGATTTTTCCCTGATTTTTCCCGTAGATTTCCCACCAAAAATCCCAAATTTCACCCAAAAAACCCCCAAATTCCCCCAAACTCCACCCAAACCCCCCACTCAAATTCCCCCAATTTCACCCTGATTTTTCCCATAGATTTCCCACCAAAAATCCCAAATTTCACCCAACAAAAAACCAAATTTCCCCAAATTCCCCCCAAAACCCCCACTCAAATTTCCCCAATTTCACCCTTTTTCCCCCAGATTTCCCACCAAAAATCCCAAATTTCACCCAAAAAAAACCCAAATTCCCCCAAACTCCACCCAAAACCCCCACTCAAATTCCCCCAATTTCACCCTGATTTTTCCCCCAGATTTCCCACCAAAAATCCCAAATTTCACCCCAAAAATTCCCAATTTTCAGCCTGAATTTTCCTAAATTTTCCCGATTTTATCTGAAATTTCCCGGGCGGTGCCGGATTTACCAAAAGCCGCGGATTTCAGCCCAAAATTTGGATTTTGCCGAGCAGGACCCGGTGTACGCGCTGGAGCAGAACCTGCCCATCGACACGCGCTACTACCTGGAGCAGCAGCTCAGCCGGCCCCTGCTGCGCATCTTCGAGCCCATCCTGGGCGAGGGACGCGCCCACGGCGTCCTCCTGCGTGAGTTTCACCAAAATCCACAAAATTCACCCCAAAATTTACAAAAACTCACAAAAAACCCCGTCAAAATCGGAGCGAAAATGGCGAAAATGGAGCAAAAATGGAGCGAAAATGGACCAAAATGGTCCCAAAATGAGCAGCTCCGAGCCCAGGGGTGCTGCTGGGGGAGGGACCCCAGAATTTACAAAATTCACCCCAAAATTTACAAAATCCGCCCCAAAATTTACAAAAACTCACAAAAAACCCCGTCAAAATTGGAGTGAAAATGGCGAAAATCGACCAAAATTGGCCCAAAATGGGCCCCAAAGGTCCCTGCTCAGGATCTTGGAGCCCATCCTGGGCGAGGGACGGGCCCAGGGCGTCCTCCTGCGTGAGTTTCACCAAAATTTACAAAATTCACCCCAAAATTCACAAAAATTCACAAAAAAAACCCCGTCAAAATCGGAGCGAAAATGGAGCGAAAATGGAGCAAAAATCGACCAAAATGGACCCAAAATGAGCAGCTCCGAGCCCATCCTGCACCAGGGACGGGTCCAGGGGGTGCTGCTGGGAGAGGGACCCCAAAATTCCTGAAATTCACCCCAAAATTTACAAAAATTCACCCCAAAATTTACAAAAATTCACAAAAAACCCCGTCAAAATCGGAGCGAAAATGGCGAAAATGGAGCGAAAATCGACCAAAATTGACCCAAAATGAGCAGCTCCGAGCCCAGGGGGTGCTGATGGGGGAGGGACCCCAAAATTTACAAAATTCACCCCAAAATTTACAAAAATTCACAAAAATCCCCGTCAAAATCGGAGCGAAAATGGAGCGAAAATCGACCAAAATTGACCCTCAAGTTTGGGGCGATTTTGGGTCATTTTGGGTCATTTTTGGGGGGATTTTTGGGGGGATTTTTGGGGGGATTTTTGCATTTTCAGACTCCAGATTTTTTTGGGAATTATTTTGGACTTTATTTTCACCATTTTTTGTGTTTTTTACCCCAATTTCCCTTCCATAGGGGGAGCAAGACCCTCCTGGCTCCCAATTCCGGGGCGAGTTTGGGATGGATTTGGGTCATTTTGGGGGGATTTTTGGGGGGATTTTTGGGGGGATTTTTGCATTTTCAGACTCCAGATTTTTTTGGGGATTATTTTGGAGTTTATTTTCACCATTTTTTGTGTTTTTTACCCCAATTTCCCCGCAGAAGGGGAGCACACCCGCTGTAAAACGCTGCTGACGGCGCGCTCGGGGCGGATTTTGGGTCATTTTGGGGGGGATTTTTGTGGGAAATTTTGGGATTTCAGACTCCAGATTTTTTTGGGGATTATTTTGGAGTTTATTTTCACCATTTTTTGTGTTTTTTACCCCAAATTTCCCCGCAGAGGGGGAGCACACGAGGTGTAAAACGCTGCTGACGTCGCGCTCGGGGCGGATTTTGGGATGGATTTGGGTCATTTTTGGGGGATTTTTTGGGGGATTTTAGGGGGAATTTTTGGGGGGAAATTTTGCATTTTCAGACTCCAGATTTTTTGGGGAATTATTTTGCACTTTAATTTTCACCATTTTTTGTGTTTTTTACCCCAAATTTCCCTTCCATAGGGGGAGCAAGACCCTCCTGACTCCCAATTCCGGGGCGAGTTTGGGATGGATTTTGGGGCGATTTGGGTCATTTTTGGGGGGATTTTTGGGGGGATTTTTGCATTTTCAGATTCCAAATTTTTTGGGAATTATTTTGGACTTTATTTTCACCATTTTTTGTGTTTTTTACCCCAAATTCCCCTGCAGAGGGGGAGCACACGAGGTGTAAAATGTTCCTGACCGTGCGCTCGGGGGGGATTTTGGGGCCATTTGGGTCATTTTGGGGGGGATTTTTGGGGGGAAATTTTGCATTTTCAGACTCCAGATTTTTTTGGGGATTATTTTGGAGTTTATTTTCACCATTTTTTGTGTTTTTTACCCCAAATTTCCCTTCCATAGGGGGAGCAAGACCCTCCTGACTCCCAATTCCGGGGCGAGTTTGGGATGGATTTTGGGGCGATTTGGGTCATTTTTGGGGGGATTTTTGTGGGAAATTTTGGGATTTCAGACTCCAGATTTTTTGGGGGATTATTTTGGAGTTTATTTTCACCATTTTTTGTGTTTTTTACCCCAAATTCCCGCAGAGGGGGAGCACACGAGGTGTAAGACGCTGCTGACGTCGCGCTCGGGGGCGCTCTCGGCCTTCACGTCCAAGCGCAGCAGCTGCGTCGGCTGCCGGGCCCTGCTGCCCCAGCACGGTGAGAAAAACCCAATTAATTCATTAATTAGCCCCCTAATTAACGAGGTGCTTCATTAACCCCCTCAGGTCGGAATTTAGGGGATTTTAGCAAAAAAAAAACGGGGTCAAAATGGTCAAAAATGCCCCAAAACTGGATTTTTCAAAATGGGATGCTTGGAATTAGAAACCCCGTCCCTAAGTTAATTACCTTAATTAATGAGTTCTGCAATAATTAAGTGTTTAATTAATCCCCTCAGGTCGGAATTCAGGGGTTTTAGCAAAAAAAAACGGGGCCAAAATGGCCAAAAACGCCCCAAAATTGGACCTGAAAACTCAATTTTCAGAATTAATACCCCTCCCCAAATGAATCACCTTAATTAATGAGTTCTGCGCTAATTAAGTATTTAATTAATCCCCTCAGGTCGGAATTTAGGGGCTTTGAGCAAAAAAAACGGGGCCAAAATGGCCAAAAATGCCCCAAATTGGAGCTGAAATAATGAAATGCTGATATTTGATTGAAGCTCCTTCCCCAAATTAATTACCTTAATTAATGAGTTCTGCGCTAATGAAGCATTAATTCACCCCCTCAGGTCGGAATTTAGGGGGTTTTAGCAAAAAAAACGGGGCCAAAATGGCCAAAAATGCCCCAAAATTGGAGTTTTAAAAATGGGATGCTTGGAATTAGAAACCCCTTCCCTAAGTTAATTACCCTAATTAATGAGTTCTGCGCTAATTAAGCATTAATTCACCCCCTCAGGTCGGAATTTAGGGGGTTTTAGCCAAAAAAAACGGGGCCAAAATGGCCAAAAATGCCCCAAAATTGGAGCTAAAATAGCAAAATGCTGATATTTGATTGAAGCTCCTTCCCCAAATTAATTACCTTAATTAATGAGTTCTGCGCTAATTAGGCATTAATTCACCCCCTCAGGTTGGAATTTAGGGGGTTTTAGCAAAAAAAACGGGGCCAAAATGGCCAAAAATGCCCCAAAATTGGAGTTTTAAAAATGGGATGCTTGGAATTAGAAACTCCATTCCTAAGTTAATTACCCTAATTAATGAGTTCTGCGCTAATTAAGTATTTTATTGAGCAAAAAAAATGGGGCCAGAATGGCCAAAAATGCCCCAAAATTGGAGCTGAAAATTCAATTTTCAGAATTAATGCCCCTCCCCAAATGAATCACCTTAATTAATGAGTTCTTCGCTAATTAAACGAGTTAATTAGGTGATTCATCCCATCAGGGTGGAATTTTGGGGGTTTTAGCAAAAAAAAATGGGCTGAAATGGTCAAAAATGCTGCAATTAGCGGTAATTAGCGATAATTGATTAATGAGCGCTGGCCAAAGGGAGCTGCAATTAGCAGTAATTAGCGATAATTGATTAATGAGCACTGGGCAGAGGGAGCCGCAATTAGCGGTAATTAGCGATAATTGATTAATGAGCACTGGGCAGAGGGAGCCGCAATTAGCGGTAATTAGCGATAATCGAGTAATGAGCGCTGGCCAAAGGGAGCTGCAATTAGCGGTAATTAGCGATAATTGATTAATGAGCCCTGGCCAAAGGGAGCTGCAATTAGCGGTAATTAGCGATAATTGATTAATGAGTGCTGTCCAAAGGGAGCTGCAATTAGCGGTAATTAGCGGTAATTGATTAATGAGTGCTGTCCAAAGGGAGCTGCAATTAGCGGTAATTAGCGGTAATTGATTAATGAGTGCTGTCCAAAGGGAGCTGCAATTAGCGGTAATTAGCGGTAATTGATTAAGGAGCAGACGCTCCCGAAGCCGCAATTAGCGGCAATTAGCGGTAATTGATTAAGGAGCGGATGCTCCCGAAGCCGCAATTAGCGGTAATTAGCGGTAATTGATTAAGGAGCGGACGCTCAGAAGCCGCAATTAGCGGTAATTAGCGGTAATTGATTAAGGAGCGGACGCTCAGAAGCCGCAATTAGCGGTAATTAGCGGTAATTGATTAAGGAGCGGACGCTCAGAAGCCGCAATTAGCGGTAATTAGCGGTAATTGATTAACGAGCGGACGCTCCCGAAGCCGCAATTAGCGGCAATTAGCGGTAATTGATTAAGGAGCGGATGCTCCGAAGCCGCAATTAGCGGTAATTAGCGGTAATTGATTAAGGAGCGGACGCTCCGAAACCGCAATTAGCGGCAATTAGCGGTAATTGATTAAGGAGCGGACGCTCCGAAGCCGCAATTAGCGGCAATTAGCGGTAATTGATTAAGGAGCGGATGCTCCGAAGCCGCAATTAGCGGTAATTAGCGGTAATTGATTAAGGAGCGGACGCTCCGAAGCCGCAATTAGCGGCAATCAGCGGTAATTGATTAAGGAGCGGATGCTCCGAAGCCGCAATTAGCGGTAATTAGCGGTAATTGATTAAGGAGCGGATGCTCCCGAAGCCGCAATTAGCGGCAATTAGCGGTAATTGATTAAGGAGCGGACGCTCAGAAGCCGCAATTAGCGCTAATTAGCGGTAATTGATTAAGGAGCGGATGCTCCCGAAGCCGCAATTAGCGGTAATTAGCGGTAATTGATTAAGGAGCGGACGCTCAGAAGCCGCAATTAGCGGTAATTAGCGGTAATTGATTAAGGAGCGGACGCTCCCGAAGCCGCAATTAGCGGCAATTAGCGGTAATTGATTAAGGAGCGGATGCTCAGAAGCCGCAATTAGCGGTAATTAGCGGTAATTGATTAAGGAGCGGACGCTCAGAAGCCGCAATTAGCGGTAATTAGCGGTAATTGATTAAGGAGCGGACGCCCCCGAAGCCGCAATTAGCGGTAATTAGCGGTAATTGATTAAGGAGCGGACGCTCCGAAGCCGCAATTAGCGGCAATTAGCGGTAATTGATTAAGGAGCGGACGCTCCGAAGCCGCAATTAGCGGCAATTAGCGGTAATTGATTAAGGAGCGGATGCTCCAAAGCCGCAATTAGCGGTAATTGATTAAGGAGCGGACACTCCGAAGCCGCAATTAGCGGTAATTAGCGGTAATTGATTAAGGAGCGGACGCTCAGAAGCCGCAATTAGCGGTAATTGGCGGTAATTGATTAACGAGCGGACGCTCCGAAGCCGCAATTAGCGGCAATTAGCGGTAATTGATTAAGGAGCGGATGCTCCGAAGCCGCAATTAGCGGTAATTAGCGGTAATTGATTAAGGAGCGGACGCTCCGAAGCCGCAATTAGCGGCAATCAGCGGTAATTGATTAAGGAGCGGACGCTCCGAAGCCGCAATTAGCGGTAATTAGCGGTAATTGATTAAGGAGCGGACACTCAGAAGCCGCAATTAGCGGTAATTAGCGGTAATTGATTAAGGAGCGGACGCTCCGAAGCCGCAATTAGCGGTAATTAGCGGTAATTGATTAAGGAGCGGACGCTCAGAAGCCGCAATTAGCGGTAATTAGCGGTAATTGATTAACGAGCGGACGCTCCCGAAGCCGCAATTAGCGGCAATTAGCGGTAATTGATTAAGGAGCGGATGCTCCGAAGCCGCAATTAGCGGTAATTAGCGGTAATTGATTAAGGAGCGGACGCTCCGAAGCCGCAATTAGCGGTAATTAGCGGTAATTGATTAAGGAGCGGATGCTCCCGAAGCCGCAATTAGCGGTAATTAGCGGTAATTGATTAAGGAGCGGATGCTCCAAAGCCGCAATTAGCGGCAATTAGCGGTAATTGATTAAGGAGCGGACGCTCCGAAGCCGCAATTAGTGGTAATTAGCGGTAATTGATTAACGAGCGGACGCTCCGAAGCCGCAATTAGCGGTAATTAGCGGTAATTGATTAAGGAGCGGACGCTCCGAAGCCGCAATTAGCGGCAATCAGCGGTAATTGATTAAGGAGCGGATGCTCCGAAGCCGCAATTAGCGGCAATTAGCGGTAATTGATTAAGGAGCGGATGCTCAGAAGCCGCAATTAGCGGCAATTAGCGGTAATTGATTAAGGAGCGGACGCTCAGAAGCCGCAATTAGCGGTAATTAGCGGTAATTGATTAAGGAGCGGACGCTCCGAAGCCGCAATTAGCGGTAATTAGCGGTAATTGATTAAGGAGCGGATGCTCCAAAGCCGCAATTAGCGGTAATTGATTAAGGAGCGGACACTCCGAAGCCGCAATTAGCGGTAATTAGCGGTAATTGATTAAGGAGCGGACGCTCAGAAGCCGCAATTAGCGGTAATTAGCGGTAATTGATTAACGAGCGGACGCTCCGAAGCCGCAATTAGCGGCAATTAGCGGTAATTGATTAAGGAGCGGACGCTCCGAAGCCGCAATTAGCGGCAATTAGCGGTAATTGATTAAGGAGCGGATGCTCCGAAGCCGCAATTAGCGGTAATTAGCGGTAATTGATTAAGGAGCGGACGCTCAGAAGCCGCAATTAGCGGTAATTAGCGGTAATTGATTAACGAGCGGACGCTCCCGAAGCCGCAATTAGCGGCAATTAGCGGTAATTGATTAAGGAGCGGATGCTCCGAAGCCGCAATTAGCGGTAATTAGCGGTAATTGATTAAGGAGCGGACGCTCCGAAGCCGCAATTAGCGGTAATTAGCGGTAATTGATTAAGGAGCGGATGCTCCCGAAGCCGCAATTAGCGGTAATTAGCGGTAATTGATTAAGGAGCGGATGCTCCAAAGCCGCAATTAGCGGCAATTAGCGGTAATTGATTAAGGAGCGGACGCTCCGAAGCCGCAATTAGCGGCAATTAGCGGTAATTGATTAAGGAGCGGACGCTCAGAAGCCGCAATTAGCGGCAATTAGCGGTAATTGATTAAGGAGCGGACGCTCCGAAACCGCAATTAGCGGCAATTAGCGGTAATTGATTAAGGAGCGGACACTCCGAAGCCGCAATTAGCGGCAATTAGCGGTAATTGATTAAGGAGCGGATGCTCCAAAGCCGCAATTAGCGGTAATTAGCGGTAATTGATTAAGGAGCGGACGCTCAGAAGCCGCAATTAGCGGTAATTAGCGGTAATTGATTAAGGAGCAGACGCTCCCGAAGCGGCAATTAGCGGCAATTAGCGGTAATCAGCGGTAATTGATTAAGGAGCGGACGCTCCGAAGCCGCAGTTAGCGGCAATCAGCGGTAATTAGCGGTAATTGATTGATCACCCGCAGGTGCCGTTTGCGATTTCTGCCGCCAGAGGGAGTCCGAGCTCTACCAGAAGGAGGTGGGGGCGACTTTGGAGATTTGGGGCGAAATGGGGGAAATTGGGCTTCGGAATTTGGGCATTTTGGGCTTTTTGGGGTTCTAAATTTGGGGAATTTGGGGGTTTGGGGCAAAATGTGGCGAAATTGAGGAATTTGGGGCAAAATGTGGCGAAATTGGGGAATTTGGGGTTCGGAATTTGGGGGTTTGGGGCAAAATGGGGGAAATTGGGGCAAAATGTGGGGAAATTGGGGAATTTGGGGTTCGGAATTTGGGGGTTTGGGGCAAAATGGGGGAAATTGGGGCAAAATGTGGGGAATTTGGGGTTCAAAATGTGGGGATTTTGGGGCAAAATGTGGGGAATTTGGGGCAAAATGTGCGGAAATTGGGGCAAAATGTGGGGAATTTGGGGAATTTGGGGTTCTAAATGTGGGGATTTTGGGGTTTTGGGGTTCGGAATTTGGGGGTTTGGGGCAAAATGTGGGGAATTTGGGGCAAAATGTGGGGAAATTGGGGAATTTGGGGTTCAAAATTTGGGGAATTTGGGGGTTTGGGGCAAAATGTGGGGAAATTGAGGAATTTGGGGCAAAATGTGGCGAAATTGGGGAATTTGGGGTTCGGAATTTGGGGCTTTGGGGCAAAATGGGGGAAATTGGGGCAAAATGTGGGGAAATTGGGGAATTTGGGGTTCAAAATGTGGGGATTTTGGGGTTTTGGGGCAAAATGTGGCGAAATTGGGGAATTTGGGGTTCTAAATGTGGGGATTTTGGGGTTTTGGGGTTCGGAATTTGGGGGTTTGGGGCAAAATGTGGGGAATTTGGGGCAAAATGTGGGGAAATTGGGGAATTTGGGGTTCAAAATTTGGGGAATTTGGGGGTTTGGGGCAAAATGTGGGGAAATTGAGGAATTTGGGGCAAAATGTGGGGAAATTGGGGAATTTGGGGTTCGGAATTTGGGGCTTTGGGGCAAAATGGGGGAAATTGGGGCAAAATGTGGGGAAATTGGGGAATTTGGGGTTCAAAATGTGGGGATTTTGGGGTTTTGGGGCAAAATGTGGCGAAATTGGGGAATTTGGGGTTCTAAATGTGGGGATTTTGGGGTTTTGGGGTTCGGAATTTGGGGGTTTGGGGCAAAATGTGGGGAATTTGGGGCAAAATGTGGGGAAATTGGGGAATTTGGGGTTCGGAATTTGGGGGTTTGGGGCAAAATTTGGGGAATTTGGGGCTTTTGGGGCCAAATGTGGGGAATTTGGGGTTCGAAATTTGGCAATTTTGGGGAATTTGGGGTTCTAAATTTGGGGATTTTGGGGCTTTTGGGGATCCAGATTGGGGATTTGGGGGTTCTAAATTTGGGGATTTTGGGGTTTTGGGGTTCGAAATTTGGGGTTTTGGGCTTTGGGGATCCAGGTTAGGAGTTTTGGGGCAAAATTTGGGGAATTTGGGGCTTTTGGGGTTCTAAATGTGGGGAATTTGGGGCTTTTGGGGTTCCAGATTTGGGATTTTGGGACTTTTGGGGTTCTAAATTTGGGGATTTGGGGGCAAAATTTGGGGTTTTTAGGGTTCTAAATTTGGGAAATTTGGGGTTCCAGATTTGGGATTTTGGGGTTTTTGGGGTTCTAAATTTGGGGATTTTGGGGTTTTTGGGGATCTAAATTTGGGGATTTTGGGGTTTTGGAGATCCAGGTTTGGGGGTTTGGGGATTTTGGGGCAAAATTTGGGCGTTTTTGGGATTTGGGGGTTCTAAATTTGGGGATTTTGGGGTTTTGGGGATCCAGATTGGGGAATTCGGGGCCAAATGTGGGGGTTTTGGGGCTTTTGAGGATCCAGGTTTGGAGTTTTGGGGCAAAATTTGGGGAATTTGGGGCTTTTGGGGATCCAGATTGGGGATTTTGGGGAATTTGGGGTTCTAAATGTGGGGATTTTGGGGCAAAATTTGGGTTTTTTGGGGTTCTAAATTTGGGGATTTGGGGGTTTTTGGGGTTCCAGGTTTGGGGATTTTGGGGTTCTAAATTTGGGGATTTTGGGGATCCAGGTTTTGGATTTTGGGGCAAAATGTGGGGATTTTGGGGCTTTTGGGGTTCTAAATTTGGGGAATTTGGGGCTTTGGGGATCCAGATTGGGGTTTTGGGGCTTTTGGGGCAAAATGTGGGGAATTTGGGGTTTTTGGGTTCTGAATTTGGAGTTTTGGGGCAAAATTTGGGGAATTTGGGGCTTTTGGGGATCCAGGTTTGGGGATTTTGGGGCAAAATTTGGGGAATTTGGGGATTTTGGGGCTTGGAATTGGGGGGTTTGGGGGAAAATGTGGGGATTTTGGGGGATTTGGGGTTCTGAATTTGCGGAATTTGGGGCAAAATGTGGGGATTTTGGGGTTCTAAATTTTGGGATTTTGGGGCTTTTGGGGTTTTTGGGGTTCTAAATTTGGGGAATTTGTGGTTTCGGGGATCCAGATTGGGGATTTTGGGGCAAAATGTGGGGAATTTGTGGCTTTTGGGGATCCAGATTGGGGATTTTGGGGAATTTGGGGTTCTAAATTTGGGGATTTTGGGGGCAAATTTTGGGGATTTTGGGGGATTTGGGGTTCTGAATTTGGGGGGTTTGGGGCAAAATGTGGGGAATTTGGGGAATTTGGGGTTCTGAATTTGGGGAATTTGGGGCAAAATGTGGGGATTTTGGGGTTCTAAATTTGGGGTTCTAAATTTTGGGATTTTGGGGCTTTTGGGGTTTTTGGGGTTCTAAATTTGGGGAATTTGGGGTTTCGGGGATCCAGATTGGGGATTTTGGGGCAAAATGTGGGGAATTTGTGGCTTTTGGGGATCCAGATTGGGGGTTTTGGGGAATTTGGGGTTCTAAATTTGGGGATTTTGGGGCAAAATTTGGGGATTTTGGGGGATTTGGGGTTCTGAATTTGGGGGGTTTGGGGCAAAATGTGGGGATTTTGGGGTTCTAAATTTGGGGTTCTAAATTTGGGGATTTTGGGGCTTTTGGGGTTTTTGGGGTTCTAAATTTGGGGTTTTGGGGTTCTAAATTTGGGGATTTTGGGGTTTCGGGGACCCAGATTGGGGATTTTGGGGCAAAATGTGGGGAATTTGTGGCTTTTGGGGATCCAGATTGGGGTTTTGGGGCAAAATGTGGGGAATTTGGGGTTCTAAATGTGGGGATTTTGGGGCAAAATTTGAGGTTTTTGGGGTTCTAAATTTGGGGATTTTGGGGTTTTTGGGGTTCCAGGTTTGGGGTTTTGGGGGTTTTGGGGCAAAAATGTGGGGATTTGGGGGAATTTGGGGTTAATTTGGATTATTTTGGGGTTAATTTGGAATATTTTGGGATATTTTCTCCCCAGTTGTCCCAGCTGTGGCACCTGGAGGTTATTTTGGGATATTTTGGGATATTTTAGGATATTTTGGGGTTATTTTGGGTTATTTTAGGTTTAATTTGGATTATTTTGTGTTTATTTTGTCCCAGGTGTCGCAGCTGTGGCACCTGGAGGTTATTTTGGGTTATTTTGGGGTTAATTTGGATTATTTTGGGATATTTTCCCCCCAGGTGTCCCAGCTGTGGCACCTGGAAGTTATTTTGGGATATTTTAGGATATTTTGGGGTTAATTTGGGTTATTTTGGGGTTAATTTGGATTATTTTGGGGTTAATTTGTCCCAGGTGTCCCAGCTGTGGCACCTGGAGGTTATTTTGGGTTATTTTGGGGTTAATTTGGGTTATTTTGGGGTTAATTTGGGTTATTTTGTGTTTATTTTGTCCCCAGGTGTCCCAGCTGTGGCACCTGGAGGTTATTTTGGGTTATTTTGGGATATTTTAGGATATTTTGGGTTATTTTGGGTTATTTTGGGTTATTTTAGGGTTAATTTGGATTATTTTGTGTTTATTTTGTCCCAGGTGTCGCAGCTGTGGCACCTGGAGGTTATTTTGGGATATTTTAGGACATTTTGGGTTATTTTGGGGTTAATTTGGATTATTTTGGGGTATTTTCCCCCCAGGTGTCGCAGCTGTGGCACCTGGAGGTTATTATGGGATATTTTAGGATATTTTAGGACATTTTGGGGTTAATTTGGATTATTTTGGGGTATTTTCTCCCCAGGTGTCGCAGCTGTGGCACCTGGAGCGCAGCTTTGCCCGGCTCTGGAGCCAATGCCAGCGGTGCCAGGGCTCGCTGCTGCAGGACGTGCTGTGCACCAGGTACCCCCAAAATAGCCCCAAAAATATCCCCCAAAAATCCCCCCAAATAGCCCCAAAAATCCCCCCAAAAATATCCAAAAAATCCCCCAAAATATCCCCCCAAAATCCCCCCAAAATCCCCCAAAAATATCCAAAAAATCCCCCAAAATAGCCCCAAAATATCCACAAAAATAGCCCCCCAAAATCCCCCAAAATAGCCCCAAAAATCCCCCCAAAATATCCAAAAAATCCCCCAAAATAGCCACAAAAATCCCCCAAAATGGCCCCAAAAATCCCCAAAAAAATCCCAATAAAACCCAAAAACTCCCCCCAAAAATTGCCCAAAAATCCCCAAAAAAATCCCAATAAAACCCAAAAACTCCCCCCAAAAATCCCCCAAAAAATCCAAATAAAACCCAAAAACTCCCCCCAAAAATCCCCCAAAAATCCCCAAAAATTGCCCAAAAATTCCCAAAAATTCCCAAAAAATTCCCCAAAAGAATCCCAATAAAACCCAAAAACTCCCCTCAAAAAATCTCCAAAAATTGCCCAAAAATTGGCCAAAAATCACCAAAAATTGCCCAAAAATTGCCCAAAAATCACTAAAAATTGCCTAAAAATCTCAAAAAAATCCCCAAAAAAATCCCAATAAAACCCAAAAACTCCCCTCAAAAATTGCCCAAAAATCCCCAGAAATTGCCCAAAAATCCCCAAAAAATTCCCCAAAAATCCCAAAAAATTCCCCAAAAAAATCCCAATAAAACCCAAGAACTCCCCCCAAAAATTGCCCAAAAATCCCCAAAAAATCCTCCCCAAAATCCCCCAAAAAATCCCAATAAAACCCAAAAACTCCCCCCAAAAAATCCCAATAAAACCCAAAAACTCCCCCCAAAAAATCCCAATAAAACCCAAAAACTCCCCCCAAAAAATCCCAATAAAACCCAAAAACTCCCCCCAAAAAATCCCAATAAAACCCAAAAACTCCCCCCAAAAAATCCCAATAAAACCCAAAAACTCCCCCCAAAAGCCCCCCAAAATTGCCCAAAAATCCCCAAAAATTCCCCAAAAAAATCCCAATAAAACCCAAAAACTCCCCTCAAAAATTGCCGAAAAATCCCCCAAAATTCTCCAAAACTCCCCCAAAATTGCCCAAATTTCTCCGAGTGCCTGCAAACGTCCCCCAAATTGTCTTTCAGCCGGGACTGCCCCATTTTCTACATGCGCCGCAAGGTGCAGAAGGACCTGGAGGCTCAGCAGGAGCTGCTCGGCCGCTTCGGGGACCCCGAGTGGTGAAAAAGCCAAAAATGCCCCAAAAATGCCCCAAAAATGCCCCCAAAATGCCCCAAAAATGCCCCCAAAATGCCCCAAATTTGGCATTTTTGGGGAAGGTTTTCTCCCCCCTGCTTTATGTTTTGTACCGGAATTTAATAAACAGATAATTTCTAATAATTTTGTTGTGGTTTGTTATAAGTTTATTAATTTGGGGGGTTTTTAAAGGGATTTTTTGGTGATTTGTTTTTTTATTTTAGGGGGATTTTTTTGAGGTTTTTGGAGATTTGTTTTTTAAGGATTTTTTGGGGGGTTTTGGGTTTTTTTGGAGGGAGGTTTTGGGGGTTTTTTAGGGCATTTTTTGGCATCTTTCTGGGATTTTTGGGGATTTTTCGGGATTTTTTTGAGGTGTTTTGGGCTTTTTTGGGATTTTAAATTGGGAATTCGCAGGCGTGGCTTGCTGATTGACAACCATATCAACCAATCAGAGCGCAGAAAATCGTGTCGCGCCCGCCTTCTGGGCGTGGCTTCGCCTTCACTCATGACTGACAACCTCCTCACCCAATCAACGCTGTGGGGGTGGGTTAATCCTGATTGGCATTTTCGTTGTCCAATCAGAAGGAAGCAAGCGGGAATCGGCCGCCAATGGGAAGCCGCAGGGGGCGCGTGGGGGCCCCGCCCCTTCTATAAAAGGCCAAGGGGGTGGGGGCCGCTCCTCGCGCTCACAAGATGGCGGAGGCGGCCAATTGTATCATGGAGGTGAGCGGGGCTCCGCGGGAAAGCGCCGCAAATGGGGCGAAAAACGCCGAAATTGGGCAAAAATCCGCGGGCCCTGAGGGAAAAGCGGCCCCGGAGAGGCGAGAAAAGCGCTCAGAAACCCCCGGGGGGGGGCGGGGGGGGCTCCGAGGGGCCCCTCAGGGATGGAGGGGGGGGGGGCGGCTCTGAGGGGGCTGAAGGGGCCGGGGGGTTTGGAGTGAAATTTTGGGGTTTTAAATGAAATTGTAGAGGTTTTAGTAAAATTTGGGGGGTTTTTAGTGAGATTTGAGGGGTTTTTAATTGAGTTGGGGGGTTTCAATGAGGTTTGGGGGGGTTTTGAGGAGGTTTTGGGGAGAATTTTGAGGGGGTCCCTGAGGGGATTGGGGCGGGTTAGTAAAGCCTGAGGGGCCTGGGGGCTTTAATTGGGTCTGGGGGCTTTAATTGGGTCTGGGGGGGCTTTAATGAGTCTGGGGGAGCTTTGTTGGGGCTGAGGGAGAATCTTTTGGGGGAACTTTTGGGATTGGGGTTCCCTCATGCGTTTGGGAGGGGTTTAATTGAGTCTGGGGGCTCCTTCGGGGGGGATTTTGGGGGGGTCTGGGGGCGTTTTTTTAAGGACCTGGGCGGATTTTTTGGGTCTGGGGGATTTATTTGGGGTCTCAGAAGAAATTTTGGGGGTTTTAGGAGAAATTTTGGGGGTTTTAGGGGAAATGTTTGGGGTCTTGAGGGGATTTTTTGGGGTCCACGTGGTCCGGGACCCCCCCCCAAAAAATCCCGAATTTTGAGGGGGGGGCGAAAGGGGCGGGGCCTGTCGGGATATTGGGGGGGGTCGTGATTAGGAGCTGCTGGAGCCCCCAAAATTCGGGGTCTGGGAGCTCCTAAATCTTCAGAGACCCCAAAATTCCAGGTCAGGGACCCCCAAAATTGGGGTCAGCACCCCCCAAAGCCCCCCCAGCCCCAATTTCAGGACCCCAGACCCATTTTAGGGACCCCAACCCCATTATTGACCCCCAAAACCCCAATTTGGGCTCCCAAAATCCCATTTTTAACCCCCAAAATCCCATTTTTTTCCCCCAAACTCCATTTTAGGAACCCCCAACCCAAATTTTTTAGGACCCAAGACCCATTTTAGGGACCCCATTCCCATTTTAAAGACCCCAGACCCATTTTAGGGATCCCCACCCCATTTTTAAGGACCCCAACCCCATTATTGACCCCCAAAACCCCAATTTGGGCTCCCAAAATCCCATTTTTAACACCCAAAATCCCATTTTTTTCCCCCGAACTCCATTTTAGGATCCCCCAACCCCAATTTTAGGGACCCCAGACCCATTTTAGGGACCCCAACTCCAATTTCAGGGCCCCCAACCCCATTTTTAACCCTCAAAATCCCATTTTTAACCCCCAAAATCCCATTTTTTCCCCCAAACTGCATTTTAGGATCCCCTATCCCCAATTTTAAAGACCCCAGACCCATTTTAGGGACCCCAACCCCAATTTCAGGGACCCAAAATCCCATTTTTGACCCCCAAAATTCCAATTTAGGCTCCCAAAATCCCATTTCTAACCCCCAAAATCCCATTTTTCACCCCCAAAATCCCATTTTTTCCCCAAACTCCATTTTAGGATCCCCCAACCCCAATTTTCAGGACCCCAGACCCATTTTAGGGACCCCAGCCCCAATTTCAGGCCTCCCAACCCCATTTTTAACCCCCAAAATCCCATTTTTACCCCCCAAAAATCCCTTTTTTAACCCCCAAACTCCATTTTAGGATCCCCCAACCCATTTTCTAAGGACCCCAGACCCATTTCTGGCATCCCAAAATCCCATTTTCTCCCCAAAACTCCATTTTAGGGACCCCAACCCCAATTTCAGGGCCCCCAACCCCATTTTTGACCCCAAAACCCCAATTTGGGCTCCCAAAATCCCATTTTTAACCCCCAAAATCCCATTTTTAACCCCCAAAATCCCATTTTTCACCCCAAACTCCATTTTAGGATCCCCCATCCCCAATTTTAGGGACCCCAGACCCACTTTTGGTGTCCCCATTCCCATTTTAAAGACCCCAGACCCATTTTAGAGACCCCAACCCCAATTTCAGGGACCCAAAATCCCATTTTTAACCCTCAAAACTCCAATTTAGGCTCCCAAAATCCCATTTTTAACCCCCAAAATCCTATTTTTTCCCCCAAACTCCATTTTAGGAACCCCCAACCCGAATTTTAAGGACCCCAGACCCATTTTAGGGACCCCAACCCCAATTTCAGGGCCCCCAACCCCATTTTTGACCCCAAAACCCCAATTTGGGTTCCCCAAATCCCATTTTCAACCCCCAAAATCCCATTTTTAACCCCCAAAATCCCATTTTTTTCCCCCAAACTCCATTTTAGGATCCCCCATCCCCAATTTTCAGGACCCCAGACCCATTTTAGGGACCCCAACCCCAATTTCAGGGACCCAAAATCCCATTTTTAACCCCCAAAATCCCATTTTTAACCCCCCAAATTCCATTTTTTACCCCCTAAATCCCATTTTTAACCCCCAAAATTCAATTTTTGGGGTCCCAAAATCCCATTTTTAACCCCCAAAATCCCATTTTTAACCCCCAAAATCCCATTTTTCCCCACAATAATTCCATTTTTTGGGTCCTCCACCCCATTTTAAGGAGCCCAACCCCAATTTCAAGGAATCGCAAATTCTGTGGAAAAAATTAAAAATTCTGGAGAAAAAATTCCAAATTCTGGGGAAAAAATCAAAAATTTTGGGGGAAAAATCCCAAATTCTGGGAAAAAAATCCCAAATTCTGGGAAAAATCAAAAATTCTGGGGAAAAATCCCAAATTTTGGGGAAAAATCAAAAATTCTGGGGGAAAAATAAAAAATTCTGGGGGAAAAATAAAAAATTCAGGGGAAAAATCCCAAATTCTGGGGGAAAAAAAAATCCCAAATTCTGGGGAAAAAAAAAATCCCAAATTCTGGGGAAAAAATCCCAAATTCTGGGGGAAAAAAAATCCCAAATTCCGGGGGAAAAATCTGAATTTTTGGGGAAAAAAAACCCAAAATCCCAGAAAATCCTGAAATTCTGGGGAAAAATCCCAAAATTCTGGGGAAAAATCTGAATTTTACTGGGATTTTAATGCAATTTTAAAGGGACTTTAATGGGATTTTAGTGGGTTTTTAATGCAGTTTTAATGGGATTTTATTGGGACTTTAATGGGATTTTAATGGGATTTTATTGGGACTTTAATGGGATTTTAATGGGACTTTAATGGGACTTTAATGGGATTTTATTGGGATTTTTACGGGATTTTAACGGGACTTTAATGGGATTTTAATGGGATTTTAATGCTTTATTAATGCAATTTTAATGGGATTTTAATGGGACTTTAATGCAATTTTAATGGGATTTTAATGGGATTTTATTGGGATTTTTATGGGATTTTAATGGGACTTTAATGGGATTTTATTGGGATTTTTATGGGATTTTAATGGGATTTTATTGGGATTTTAATGGGATTTTAATGGGATTTTATTGGGATTTTAATGTGATTTTAATGGGATTTTATTGGGACTTTAATGTGATTTTAATGGGACTTTAATGGGACTTTAATGGGATTTTATTGGGATTTTTACGGGATTTTAACGGGACTTTAATGGGATTTTAATGGGATTTTAATGCTTTATTAATGCAATTTTAATGGGATTTTAATGGGATTTTCTTGGGATTTTTATGGGATTTTAATGGGACTTTAATGGGACTTTAATGGGATTTTATTGGGATTTTTATGGGATTTTAATGGGATTTTATTGGGATTTTAATGTGATTTTAATGGGATTTTATTGGGACTTTAATGTGATTTTAATGGGATTTAATGGGACTTTAATGGGATTTTATTGGGATTTTTACGGGATTTTAACGGGACTTTAATGGGATTTTAATGGGATTTTAATGCTTTATTAATGCAATTTTAATGGGATTTTAATGGGATTTTATTGGGATTTTTATGGGATTTTAATGGGATTTTAATGGGACTTTAATGGGATTTTATTGGGATTTTTATGGGATTTTAATGGGATTTTATTGGGATTTTAATGGGATTTTAATGGGACTTTAATGGGATTTTAATGGGATTTTAATGCAGTTTTGGTTCTTTTTAATGGGATTTCAGTGTGATTTTGGTGTTTTTGATGGGATTTTAATGGGATTTTAATGCAATTTTAACGGGACTTTAATGGGATTTTTATGGGATTTTTATGGGATTTTTATGGGATTTTAATGGGATTTTAATGCAATTTCAGTAGGATTTTAATGGGATTTTAATGGGACTTTAATGGGATTTTAATGCAGTTTTGGTTCTTTTCAGTGGGATTTCAATGGGATTTTGCTGGTTTTAATGGGATTTCAGTGGGATTTTGCTCATTTTAATGGGATTTGAGTGATTTTAATGCAATTTCATTGGGATTTTGCTGATTTTAATGGGATTTTTATGGAGTTTTTGCGTTTATAATGGGATTTCAATGGGATTTTGCTCATTTTTAATGGGATTTTAGTGATTTTATTGGGATTTTAATTGGATTTTCCTCATTTTAATGGGATTTTTATGGGTTTTTTTGGCTTTTTAATGGGATTTCAGTGGGATTTTCCTCATTTTGAATGGGATTTAATCAGATATTAATGGGATTTCAGTGGGATTTTCCTCATTTTTAATGGGATTTTAGTCATTTTAATGGGATTTTAATTGGATTTTAATTGGATTTTCCTTACTTTAATGGGATTTTATGGGGTTTTTTGCCTTTTCAATGGGATTTCAGTGGGATTTAATCAGATATTAATGGGATTTCAATGGGATTTTCCTTATTTCAATGGGATTTTCCTTATTTTAATGGGAATTTTTTTGGGGTTTTTTGCCTTTTTAATGGGATTTCAGTGGGATTTTCTTCATTTTGAATGGGATTTTAGTCATTTTAATGGGATTTCAATGGGATTTTCCTTATTTTAATGGGATTTTTATGGGGTTTTTTTCCCTTTTAACGGGATTTCAGTGGGATTTTGCTCATTTTGAATGGGATTTAGTCAGATATTAATTTCCATGGGATTTTGCTCATTTTAATGGGATTTTTATGGGGTTTTTTGCCCTTTTAATGGGATCTTTATTGGATTTTCCTCATTTTTGATGGGATTTAATCAGATATTTATTTCAATGGGAGTTTGCTTGTTTTAATGGGATTTTTATGGGTTTTTTGCCTTTTTAATGGGATTTCAGTGGGATTTTCCTCATTTTTAATGGGATTTAATCAGATATTAATGGGATTTTAATTGGATTTTCCTCATTTTTAATGGGATTTAATCAGATATTAATGGAATTTCAATGGGATTTTCCTCATTTTTGATGGGATTTAATCAGATATTAATGGGATTTTAATTGGATTTTCCTCATTTTTAATGGGATTTAATCAGATATTAATGGAATTTCAATGGGATTTTCCTCATTTTTGATGGGATTTAATCAGATATTAATGGGATTTTAATTGGATTTTGCTCATTTTTCATGGGACTTAATCAGATATTAATGGGATTTCATTGGGATTTTCCTCATTTTAAATGGGATTTTAGTCATTTTAATGGGATTTCAGTGGGATTTTGCTCATTTTTAATGGGATTTTAGTCATTTTAATGGGATTTTAATTGGATTTTTCTCATTTTGAAAGGGATTTAATCAGATATTAATTTCAATGGGATTTTGCTTATTTTAATTGGATTTTCCTCATTTTAATGGGATTTTTATGGGGTTTTTTGCTTTTTTAGTGGGATTTCAATGGGATTTTCCTCATTTTTAATGGGATTTAATCAGATATTTATTTCAGTGGAATTTTGCTTATTTTAATGGGATTTTTATGGGGTATTTACCTTTTCAATGGGATTTCAGTGGGATTTTCCTCATTTTTAATGGGATTTTAGTGATTTTAATGGGATTTTAATTGGATTTTAATTGGATTTTAATTGGATTTTCCTTACTTTAATGGGATTTTTATGGGGATTTTTGCCTTTTCAATGGGATTTCAGTGGGATTTTCCTCATTTTGAATGGGATTTAATCAGATATTAATGGGATTTCAGTGGGATTTTGCTCATTTTTAATGGGATTTTAGTCATTTTAATGGGATTTTAATTGGATTTTAATTGGATTTTCCTTACTTTAATGGGATTTTATGGGGTTTTTTGCCTTTTCAATGGGATTTCAGTGGGATTTAATCAGATATTAATGGGATTTCAATGGGATTTTCCTTATTTCAATGGGATTTTCCTTATTTTAATGGGAATTTTTGGGGGTTTTTTGCCTTTTTAATGGGATTTCAGTGGGATTTTCTTCATTTTGAATGGGATTTTAGTCATTTTAATGGGATTTCAATGGGATTTTCCTTATTTTAATGGGATTTTTATGGGGTTTTTTTCCCTTTTAACGGGATTTCAGTGGGATTTTGCTCATTTTGAATGGGATTTAGTCAGATATTAATTTCCATGGGATTTTGCTCATTTTAATGGGATTTTTATGGGGTTTTTTGCCCTTTTAATGGGATCTTTATTGGATTTTCCTCATTTTGGATGGGATTTAATCAGATATTTATTTCAATGGGAGTTTGCTTGTTTTAATGGGATTTTATGGGGTTTTTTGCCTTTTTAATGGGATTTCAGTGGGATTTTCCTCATTTTTAATGGGATTTAATCAGATATTAATGGGATTTTAATTGGATTTTCCTCATTTTTAATGGGATTTAATCAGATATTAATGGAATTTCAATGGGATTTTCCTCATTTTTGATGGGATTTAATCAGATATTAATGGGATTTTAATTGGATTTTGCTCATTTTTCATGGGACTTAATCAGATATTAATGGGATTTCATTGGGATTTTGCTCATTTTTAATGGGATTTTAGTCATTTTAATGGGATTTTAATTGGATTTTTCTCATTTTGAAAGGGATTTAATCAGATATTAATTTCAATGGGATTTTGCTTATTTTAATTGTATTTTCCTCATTTTAATGGGATTTTTATGGGGTTTTTTGCTTTTTTAGTGGGATTTCAATGGGATTTTCCTCATTTTTAATGGGATTTAATCAGATATTTATTTCAGTGGAATTTTGCTTATTTTAATGGGATTTTTATGGGGTATTTACCTTTTCAATGGGATTTCAGTGGGATTTTCCTCATTTTTAATGGGATTTTAGTGATTTTAATGGGATTTTAATTGGATTTTAATTGGATTTTAATTGGATTTTCCTTACTTTAATGGGATTTTTATGGGGATTTTTGCCTTTTCAATGGGATTTCAGTGGGATTTTCCTCATTTTGAATGGGATTTAATCAGATATTAATTGGATTTCAGTGGGATTTTCCTCATTTTAATGGGATTTTAGTCATTTTAATGCAATTTCATTGGGATTTTGCTCATTTTAATGGGATTTTTATGGGGTTTTTTGCCTTTTTAATGGGATTTTAATTGGATTTTGCTCATTTTGGATGGGATTTAATCAGATATTAATGGGATTTCAATGGTATTTTCCTTATTTTAATTGGATTTTTATGGGGTTTTTTGCCTTTTTAATGGGATTTCAGTGGGATTTTCCCCATTTTGAATGGGATTTTAGTCATTTTAATTGGATTTTAATTGGATTTTCCTTATTTTAATGGGATTTAATCCGATATTAATGGGATTTCAGTGGGATTTTCCTCATTTTGAATGGGATTTAATCAGATATTAATGGGATTTCAATGGGATTCTGCTCATTTTTAATGGGATTCTTATGGGGTGTTTGCATTTATAATGGGATTTTGATTGGATTTTGCTCATTTTGAATGGGATTTAATCAGATATTAATGGGATTTCAATGGGATTTTGCTCATTTTAATGGGATTTTGCTCATTTCAATGCGATTTTGGTCATTTTAATTGGATTTTTATGGGGTTTTTTACCTTTTTAACGGGATTTCAGTGGGATTTTGCTCATTTTTAATGGGATTTTGGTGGGGTTTGGTTCTTTTTGCTGGGTTTTGCTCATGTTAATCAGCTTTTCCTCGTTTGCCCCAGCAGGTGTCGTGTGCCCCCGGGGAGGGCAGCGCCAAGCCCGCGGCCGAGGACATGACCTCCAAGGATTATTACTTCGACTCCTACGCACACTTCGGCATCCACGAGGTACAGAAAGCTCTAAAATTCCTGAAATCCAGCCAAAATCCAGCCAAAATCCACCCAAAATCCACCCAAAATCCACCAAAAATCCAGCCAAAATCCACCCAAAATCCACCCAAAATCCACCCAAAATCCACCCAAAATCCACCCAAAATCCAGCCAAAATCCACGCAAAATCCAGGCAAAATCCAGCCAAAATCCAGGCAAAATCCAGGCAAAATCCAGCCAAAATCCACCCAAAATCCACCCAAAATCCACCCAAAATCCACCAAAAATCCAGGCAAAATCCACCCAAAATCCACCCAAAATCCACCAAAAATCCACCCAAAATCCACCCAAAATCCAGCCAAAATCCACCCAAAATCCACCCAAAATCCACCCAAAATCCACCCAAAATCCACCCAAAATCCACCCAAAATCCAGCTAAAATCCACCCAAAATCCACCCAAAATCCACCCAAAATCCAGCCAAAATCCACCCAAAATCCACCCAAAATCCAGCCAAAATCCACCCAAAATCCACCAAAAATCCAGCCAAAATCCACGCAAAATCCAGCCAAAATCCACCCAAAATCCACCCAAAATCCAGCTAAAATCCACCCAAAATCCACCCAAAATCCACCCAAAATCCACCCAAAATCCACCCAAAATCCACCCAAAATCCACCCAAAATCCAGCCAAAATCCACCAAAAATCCACCCAAAATCCACCCAAAATCCACCCAAAATCCACCCAAAATCCACCCAAAATCCAGCCAAAATCCAGCTAAAATCCAGCCAAAATCCAGCCAAAATCCAGCCAAAATCCAGCTAAAATCCACCAAAATCCACCCAAAATCCACCCAAAATCCACCCAAAATCCAGCCAAAATCCACCCAAAATCCACCCAAAATCCACCAAAAATCCAGCCAAAATCCAGCCAAAATCCACCCAAAATCCACCAAAAATCCACCCAAAATCCACCCAAAATCCACCCAAAATCCACCCAAAATCCACCCAAAATCCACCAAAAATCCACCCAAAATCCACCAAAAATCCACCCAAAATCCACCCAAAATCCACCCAAAATCCACCAAAAATCCAGCTAAAATCCACCCAAAATCCACCCAAAATCCACCCAAAATCCAGCCTGGGGGGGGTTAAATGGGATTTAAATTGGATTTTGGGGATTTAAATGGGATTTTTGGGGATTTAAATGGGATTTAAATGGGATTTTTGGGGATTTAAATTGGATTTTTGGAGCTTTAAATGGGATTTAAATGGGATTTTGGGGGGTTTAAAGGGGATTTTGGGGGGTTTAAATGGGATTTAAATGGGATTTTGGGGGTTTAAATGGGATTTTTGGGGGTTTAAATGGGGTTTAAATGGGATTTGGGGGGTTTAAATGGGATTTAAATGGGATTTTGGGGTGTTTAAATGGGATTTTGGGGGTTTAAGTGGGATTTAAATGGGATTTTGGGGGTTTAAATGGGATTTTGGGGGTTTAAATGGGATTTTTGGGAGTTTAAATGGGATTTGGGGTGTTTAAATGGGATTTAAATGGGATTTTGGGGGTTTAAATTGGATGTTTGGTGGTTTAAATGAGATTTTTGGGGGTTTGAATGAGACTTTGGGGGGTTTAAATGGGATTTAAATGGGATTTTTGGGGCTTTAAATGGGATTTTAGGGGGTTTAAATGGGATTTTGGGAGGTATAAATTGGATTTAAATGGGATTTTGGGGGATTTAAATGGGGTTTTGGTGTTTAAATGGGATTTTGGGGAGGATTTTGGCTGGGTTTGGATCCCGTGGCCACTTCGGCATCCACGAGGTACCAACGGCTCCAAAATTCCCTGAAATCCTCCCAAAATCCACCCAAAATCCACCCAAAATCCACCCAAAATCCAGCCTGGGGGGGTTAAATGGGATTTAAATGGGATTTTTGGGGAGTTCAAATGGAATTTTTGGGGGTTTAAATGGGATTTTGGGGGTTTAAATGGGATTTTAATGGGATATTTGAGGGTTTAAATGGGATTTTAATGGGATTTTGGGGGTATAATACGGATTTTGAGGGGTTTAAATGGGATTTTGGGGGTTTAAATGGGATTTTGGGGGTATAAATTGGATTTTGGGGGGTTTAAATGAAATTTAAATGGGATTTTGGGGGGTTTAAATGGGATTTTTGGGGGTTTAAATGGGATTTAAATGGGATTTTTGGGAGTTTAAATGGGATTTTGGGGATTTAAATGGGATTTAAACGAGATTTTTGGGGATTTAAATGGGATTTTGGGGGTTTAAATTGGGTTTAAATGGGATTTTGGGGGTTTAAATGGGAATTTGAGGGGTTTAAATGGGATTTAAATGGGATTTTGGGGGGTTTAAATGGGATTTGAGCAAAAATCCCCAAATTTCGCTGCAATTTCATCAAATTTTCGTGAAATTTCATCCAATTTTTTCAGGAATTTCACCTTTTTCCATTCCCCCACAAATCCCACCTGAATTTTAAGATTCCCCAGTAATTTTTAACCCTTTTTTGCCCCCAGGAGATGCTGAAGGACGAGGTGGAACTTTAGGGACGATTTTGATCAAAATTCACCAAATTTCGCTGCAATTTCATCAAATTTTCGTGAAATTTCACCCGATTTTTGCAGGAATTTTGGGGATTTTTGTCCCCCCACAAATCCCACCTGAATTTTAAGATTCCCCAGGTGATTTTTGGGTTGGTTTTTTTGGTTTTTCCCCTCAGGAGATGTTGAAGGACGAGGTGGAACCTTAGGGACGATTTTGGGCAAAAATCCCCAAATTTCGCTGCAATTTCATCAAATTTTCGTGAAATTTCATCCAATTTTTGCAGGAATTTCACCTTTTTCCATTCCCCCAAAATCCCACCTGAATTTTAAGATTCCCCAGGTGAATTTTGGGCTGGGTTTTTTGGTTTTTCCCCCCAGCAGATGCTAAAGGACAAAGTGAAACTTCAGGGACAATTTTGAGCAAAAATCACCAAATTTCGCTGCAATTTCATCAAATTTTTATGGAATTTCACCCGATTTTTTCCGGAATTTCACCTTTTTCCATTCCCCCACTAATTCCACTCACATTTTAAGATTCCCCAGTAATTTTTAACCCTTTTTTGCCCCCAGGAGATGCTGAAGGACGAGGTGGAACTTTAGGGACGATTTTGATCAAAAATCACCAAATTTCGCTGCAATTTCATCAAATTTTCGTGAAATTTCATCTGATTTTTTCAGGAATTTCACCTTTTTCCATTCCCCCACAAATCCCACTTGAATTTTAAGATTCCCCAGGTGATTTTTGGGTTGGTTTTTTTGGTTTTTCCCCTCAGGAGATGCTGAAGGACGAGGTGGAACCTTAGGGACGATTTTGGGCAAAAATCCCCAAATTTCGCTGCAATTTCATCAAATTTTCGTGAAATTTCATCCAATTTTTGCAGGAATTTCACCTTTTTCCATTGCCCCATAAATCCCACCTGAATTTTAAGATTCCCCAGGTGATTTTTGGGCTGGTTTTTTTTTGTTTTTCCCCCCAGCAGATGCTGAAGGAACGAGGTGGAACTTTAGGGACAATTTTAAGCAAAAATCCCCAAATTTCGCTGCAATTTCATCAAATTTTCGTGAAATTTCCCCCGATTTTTGCAGGAATTTCACCTTTTTCCATTCCCCCACTAATTCCACTCACATTTTAAGATTCCCCAGTAATTTTTAACCCTTTTTTGCCCCCAGGAGATGCTGAAGGACAAAGTGAAACTTTAGGGACGATTTTGATCAAAAATCACCAAATTTCGCTGCAATTTCATCAAATTTTTGTGAAATTTCACCCGATTTTTGCAGGAATTTTGGGGGTTTTTGTCCCCCCACAAATCCCACCCGAATTTTACCATTCCCCAGTAATTTTTAACCCTTTTGTGCGCGCAGGAGATGCTGAAGGACGAGGTGAGGACGCTGACGTACCGCAACTCCATGTTCCACAACCGGCACCTGTTCAAGGACAAGGTGGTGCTGGACGTGGGCAGCGGCACCGGCATCCTCTGCATGTTCGCTGCCAAGGCCGGGGCCAGGAGAGTCATTGGGGTAAAATCCTGCCTTTTTGGGAAAATTCACAAAAATTTGGGGCAGTTTGGAGCAATTTCGGTGAAAATCGGAGCAGTTTTGGGGCATTTTTGGGGCATTTTTGGGGCATTTTTGGGGTTCTGGCCTCAGCATCCTCTACGTGTTCGCTGCCAAGGCCGGGGCCAGGAGAGTCATTGGGGTAAAATCCTGCCTTTTTGGGAAAATTCCAGAAAATTTGGGGCAGTTTGGAGCTGGTTTGGGGCAATTTTGGGGGAATTCGGAGCAGTTTTGGGGCATTTTTGGGGTCCTGGCCCCGGCATCCTCTGCGTGTTCGCTGCCAAGGCCGGGGCCAGGAGAGTCATTGGGGTAAATTGAACATTTTGGGGCCAATTTCGGAGATTTTGGGAAAATTCACAAAAATTTGGGGCAGTTTGGAGCTGGTTTGGGGCAGTTTTGGGGGAATTTGGAGCTGGTTTGGGGCATTTTTGGGGCATTTTTGGGGCATTTTTGGGGTCCTGGCCCCGGCATCCTCTGCATGTTCGCTGCCAAGGCCGGGGCCAGGAGAGTCATTGGGGTAAAATCCTGCCTTTTTGGGAAAATTCACAAAAATTTGGGGCAGTTTGGAGCAATCTCGGTGAAATTCGGAGCAGTTTTGGGGCATTTTTAGGGCATTTTTGGGGCATTTCTGGGGCATTTTTGGGGTTTTGGCAGTGGCATCTTCTGCGTGTTCACTGCCAAGGCCGGGGCCAGGAGAGTCATTGGGGTAAATTGAACATTTTGGGGCCAATTTTGGAGATTTTGGAAAAATTCACAAAAATTTGGGGCAGTTTGGAGCTGGTTTGGGGCAATTTTGGGGGAATTCGGAGCAGTTTTGGGGCATTTTTGGGGTTCTGTCCCCGGCATCCTCTGCGTGTTCGCTGCCAAGGCCGGGGCCAGGAGAGTCATTGGGGTAAATTGAACATTTTGGTGCAAATTTCAGAGATTTTGGGAAAATTCCAGAAAATTTGGGGCAGTTTGGAGCAGTATTGGGGCAGTTTTGGGGGAATTTGGAGCAGTTTTGGGGCAGTTTTGGGCATTTTGGGGCATTTTTGGGGTTCTGGCCCTGGCCAGAGAGAGTCATTGGGGTAAAATTCTGACATTTGGGGAAAATTGGGGAAAATTTGGGGCAGTTTTGGAGGAATTCGGAGCAGATTTGGGGCAATTTTGGGGCATTTTTGGGGCATTTTTGGGGGTTTGAACAAAGCCGGAGCTGCTCCAGGAGAATTTTGGAGAGGGAATTTTGGAATTTTGGGGTTTTTGGGGTTGGTTTTGGGATTTGAGGCGTCCTGGAGAAAATTTGGGTGAAATTTGGGGCAATTTTGGGGAGTTTGGGGCAATTTTGGGGCAATTTTGGCAAAACTGGAGCTGCTGCAGGGCAGATTTTGGGGGGGTTCGGGGCAGATTTGAGAAGGAATTTTGGGGTTTGGGGAGGGAATTTTGGGGACTTGGGAGGGAATTTGGAGATTTGGAGCAGATTTTGGAATTTGGGGTGTCCTGGAGGGAATTGGAGAGAAATTTGGGGCAGTTTGGGGCAGATTTGGGGGTCCCAGGGTGGATTTTGGGGTGAATTTTTGGGGTTTTGAGGTGGATTTGGGGAATTTTGGGGTGAATTTGGGGAATGTTGAGGTGGATTTGGGGAATTTTGGGGTGAATTTTGGGGATTTTGAGGTGAATTTGAGGATTTTGAGGTGGATTTGGGGAATTTTTGAGGTGAATTTGAGGATTTTGGATTGAATTTGAGGATTTTGAGGTGGATTTGGGGAATTTTGGGGTGAATTTTTGGGATTTTGAGGTGGATTTGGGGAATTTGGGGTGAATTTGAGGATTTTGAGGTGGATTTGAGGATTTTGGGGTGGATTTGAGGAATTTTGGGGTGAATTTAAAGATTTTTGGGGTGAATTTTTGGGATTTTAAGGTGGATTTGGGGAATTTTGGGGTGAATTTGAGGATTTTGAGGTGAACTTTTTGGATTTTGATGTGGATTTGGGGAATTTTGGGGTGAATTTTCGGATTTTGAGGTGCTTTTGTGTCCCTGCCCAGATCGAGTGCTCGAGCATCTCCGACTACGCCGTCAAGATCGTCAAGGCCAACAAACTGGACCACGGTGAGAGCCCCAAAATGCCCCGAAATCCTCCCAAAACCTCCCCAAAAATCACCCCAGAATTGCCCCCAAACCCCAAATTCTCCAGAATATTCTGGAATTTTCCCCATTTTCTCCTTTTTCAGTGGTTTCCATCATCAAGGGCAAGGTGGAGGAGGTGGAGCTGCCGGTGGAGAAAGTCGACATCATCATCAGCGAGTGGATGGGCTATTGTTTGTTCTACGAGTCCATGCTGAACACGGTCATCTACGCCCGGGATAAATGGCTGGTGAGAGCCCCAAAATCGCAGAAATTCACCCCAAAAATCCCAGAAAAATCCCCCAAAAATCCGAGGAAATTCACCCCAAAAATCCCAGAAAAATCCCAGGGGAAATCCCCAGAAAAATCCCCAGGAAAATTGGAAAAAATCCCCCAAAATCCCAGAAATTCACCCCAAAAATCCCAGAAATTCACCCCAAAAATCCGAGGAAATTCACCCCAAAAATCCCAGAAATTCACCCCAAAAATCCCAGAAAAATTCCCCAAAAATCCCCAGGGAAATCCCCAGAAAAATTGCAAAAAATCCCCAAAATCCCCAGAAAAAATCTCCAGAAATACCCAGGAAAATCCCCCGAAAATTCACCCCAAAAATCCCCTGGGAAATCCCCAGAAAAATCCCCAGGAAAATTGGAAAAAAATCCCCCAAAATCCCAGAAATTCACCCCAAAAATCCCAGGAAAATCCTCCAAAAATCCCCAGAAAAATCCCCATGAAAATTGCAAAAAACCCCCCCAAAATCCCAGAAATTCACCCCAAAAATCCCCTGGGAAATCCCCAGAAAAATCCTCAGGAAAATTGGAAAAAAATCCCCCAAAATCCCAGAAATTCACCCCAAAAATCCCAGAAAAATCCCCAGGAAAATTGCAAAAATATCCCCCAAAATCACAGAAATTCACCCCAAAAATCCCAGAAAAATCCCCAGGAAAATTGCAAAAAAATCCCCCAAAATCCCAGAAATTCACCCCAGAAATCCCAGAAAAATCCCAAAAAAATCCCTGGGGAAATCCCCAGAAAAATCCCCAGGAAAATTGCAAAAAAATCCCCCAAAATCACAGAAATTCACCCCAAAAATCCCAGAAAAATCCCCCAAAAATCCCAGGGAAATCCTCAGAAAAATCCCCAGGAAAATTGGAAAAAAATCCCCCAAAATCCCAGAAATTCACCCCAAAAATCCCCGGGGAAATCCCCAGAAAAATCCTCAGGAAAATTGCAAAAATATCCCCCAAAATCACAGAAATTCACCCCAAAAATCCCAGAAAAATCCCCAGGAAAATTCTCAGGAAAATTGCAAAAAAATCCCCCAAAATCCCAGAAATTCACCCCAAAAATCCCAGAAAAATCCCCAGGAAAATTGCAAAAAAATCCCCCAAAATCCCCAGAAAAAATCTCCAGAAATACCCAGGAAAATCCCCCGAAAATTCACCCCAAAAATCCCCAGAAAAATCCTCAGGAAAATTGGAAAAAAATCCCCAAAATCCCAGAAATTCACCCCAAAAATCCCAGGAAAATCCCCCGAAAATTCACCCCTGAAATCCCCGGAGAAATCCCCAGAAAAATTCTCAGGAAAATTGCAAAAAAATCCCCAAAATCCCCAGAAAAAATCTCCAGAAATCCCCAGGAAAATTCCCAAAAAAGTCTCCCAATAAATCACAAAAGATCCCCCAAAATAGCCAGGAAAATTCCCTCAAAGATTCCCAAAAAAAGCCCCCAAAAATACTCCAAAAAAAAAAAAAAATCCGTGGAAAATTCCCAAAAAATTCCCCTGAAAAACCTCAAAAAATCGCCCAAAAAATCCAAAAAAAAATCCCATTAAAAATCCGCGAAAATTCCCCAAAAATACCAAAAAATCTCCAAAAAATCCCCAAAAATTCCCGAAAAAAATTGGAATTTTGGGATTTTGGTGCAGACCCCGGACGGGCTGATCTTCCCCGACCGCGCCACCCTGTACGTGACGGCCATCGAGGACAGGCAGTACAAGGACTACAAAATCCACTGTGAGTTATTGATTATTGGTTATTGATCGGTTATTGATTGGTGATTGATTGGGGATTGATTGGTGATTGATTGGGGATTGATTGGTTATTGATTGGGGGAGCTGTACGTGACGGCCATCGAGGACAGGCAGTACAAGGATTACAAAATCCACTGTGAGTTATCGGTTATTGATCATTTATTGGTTATTGATTGGGGATTGATTGGGGATTGATTGAGGTTTTATTGGGAATTTATAGGGGATTTATTGGGGATTGATTGGGGACTGATTGGGGATTGATCGGGGATTGATTGGTTATTGATTGGGGGAGCTGTACGTGACGGCCATCGAGGACAGGCAGTACAAGGACTACAAAATCCACTGTGAGTTATCAGTTATTGATTGTTTATTGGTTATTGATTGATGATTGATTGGGGATTGATTGAGGTTTTATTGGGGATTGATTGACGTTTTATTGGGAATTTATTGGGGATTGATTGGGGGAGCTGTACGTGACGGCCATCGAGGACAGGCAGTACAAGGATTACAAAATCCACTGAGTTATTGATTATTGATCATTTATTGGTTATTGATTAGGGATTGATTGGTGATTGATTGGTTATTGATTGGTTATTGATTGGGGGAGCTGTACGTGACGGCCATCGAGGACAGGCAGTACAAGGGCTACAAAATCCACTGTGAGTTATCGGTTATTGATCATTTATTGGTTATTGATCGGTTATTGATTGGGGATTGATTGGGGATTTATCAGGGATTGATTGGTTATTGATTGGTTATTGATTGGGGGAGCTGTACGTGACGGCCATCGAGGACAGGCAGTACAAGGATTATAAAATCCACTGTGAGTTATCGGTTATTGATCCTTTATTGGTTATTGATCGGTTATTGATTGGGGATTGATTGAGGTTTTATTGGGGATTTATTGGGGATTTATCAGGGATTGATCGGGCATTGATTGGTTATTGATTGGGGGAGCTGTACGTGACGGCCATCGAGGACAGGCAGTACAAGGATTACAAAATCCACTGTGAGTTATCAGTTATTGATTGTTTATTGGTTATTGATTGATGATTTATTGGGGATTTATTGATGATTTATTGGGGATTTATTGGGAAAACTTTGGGGATTTATTGATGATTTATTGGGGATTTATTGGGGATTTATTGGGAAAACATTGGGGATTTATTGATGATTTATTGGGGATTTATTGATGATTTATTGGGAAAACATTGGGGATTTATTGATGATTTACTGGGGATTTATTGATGATTTATTGGGGATTTATTGGGGATTTTTGGGGAATTTTCCGAGGATTTTTCAGGGACTTTTTGGCCATTTTGTGGGGATTTTTCCAGAACTTTTTTAATCCTTCTCAGGAAATTTTTCAGGATTTTTTGGAGAATTTTGGGGAGAATTTTTGGCTTTTTGGGGAGGGTTGGGGGTTTGGACATTTTCTGGGAATTGTACAGGAATTTTGCAGGATTTTTTGGGAAATTCCTGGGGATTTTTGGGCGGAATTTTGGGGATTTTTTTTCAAGTTTTAGGGATTTTTTTCAGGGATTTCTAAGGATTTTTAAGGGATTTTTCAGGAATTTTTTGGGGGGATTTTTAGGGGTTTTTTAAAGGGAATTTTCCAAGGATTTTTCGGGGACTTTTTGGCCATTTTGTGGGGATTTTTCCGGAACTCTTTTAATCCTTTTCAGGAAATTTTTCAGGGTTTTTTTTGAGAATTTTGGGGAGAATTTTTGGCTTTTTGGGGACCTTTGGGGGTTTGGACATTTTCTGGGAATTGTACAGGAATTTTGGAGGATTTTTTGGGAAATTCCTGGGGATTTTTGGGGGAAATTTTGGGGATTTTTTTTTCAAGTTTTTCTGGGAATTTTTTTAAATTTTGGGGGGATTTTTTTCAGGAATTTCTAAGGATTTTTAAGGGATTTTTTAAGGGATTTTTCAGGAATTTTTGGGGGGGGAATTTTTTGGATTTTTTAAAGGGAATTTTCCGAGGATTTTTCGGGGACTTTTTGGCCATTTTGTGGGGATTTTTCCAGAACTCTTGTAATCCTTTTCAGGAAATTTTTCAGGGTTTTTTTTGATAATTTTGGGGAGAATTTTTGGCTTTTTGGGGAGGGTTGGGGGTTTGGACATTTTCTGGGAATTGTACAGGAATTTTGGAGGATTTTGGGGAAATTCCTGGGGATTTTTGGGCGGATTTTTGGGGATTTTTTTTCAAGTTTTGGGGATTTTTTTCAGGGATTTCTAAAGATTTTTAAAGGGATTTATTGGGGGGGATTTTTCAGAAATTTTTTTGGGGAATTTTTTGGGATTTTTAAAGGGATTTTTTGTGGCTTCCTGGGGGAGCTTTGGGTAACTTTTTCAGGAATTATCTACGGATGTTTTTTTCAAATTTTGGGGATTTTTTGTGACTTTTTGGAGATTTTTCGGGATTTTTTACAAATTCTGGGAGGATTTTAGAGAGATTTTTTTGCTATTTTTGGAGGAGGGTTTTTGGGCAAATTTTGGAGACTCTTTGGGGATATTTTTGGGAAAGCTTTAGGCTGTCAGAACCTCCAAAAATGGAAAAGAATAAAGGGAGAAAAGGAGAAAAAAAAAGGGAAAAAAGGGGATTTTGGGGGAATTTTTGTGGGATTTTTGAGGGGATTTTTTTGGGTATTTCTGGGCCCCAGGATTGCCCCGAGTTCCAATGAATGAATGAATGAATGAATGAATGAACGAATGAAAGAATGAAAGAATGAACAAATGAATGAATGAAAGAATGAATGAAAGAATGAATGAATGAAAGAATGAATGAATGAATTTCTTTTCCCAGGGTGGGAGAACGTGTACGGCTTCGACATGTCGTGCATCAAGGACGTGGCCATCAAGGAGCCCCTGGTGGACGTGGTGGATCCCAAGCAGCTCGTCACCAACGCCTGCCTCATCAAGGTGCCCCAGATGTCCTGAAAATAGCCTGAAATACCCTGAAATTATCCCAGAAATACCCTGAAATTATCCCAGAAATACCCTGAAAATATGCCAAATTTCTTCCAAAAATAACCCCAAAAATATCCTAAAAATAGCCCAAAAATATCCTAAAAACACCCCAAAAATGTCCTAAAAATAGCCCAAAACCACCCCAAAAATGTCCTAAAAATAGCCCAAAACCACCCCAAAAATATCCTAAAAACACCCCAAAAATGTCCTAGAAACACCCCAAAAATATCCTAAAAATAGCCCAAAACCACCCCAAAAATATCCTAAAAACACCCCAAAAATGTCCTAAAAATAGCCCAAAACCACCCCAAAAATATCCTAAAATTAGCTCAAAAATACCCTAAAACCACCCCAAAAATATCCTGAAATTATCTCTAAAGCATCCTGAAAATAACCCAAAATGATCCCCCAAAAATACGAAAAATATCCTGAAAATAGCCCAAAATTATCCCCAAATTATTCCAAAAATATTCCCAAGAATATCCAAGAAATCTCCCAGAAATATCTCCCGAAAATCAGAAATAAAACACCAAAAACACCCCCCCCAAAAAAATCCCAGAAATATCCTGAAATAATCCCAAAATTAGCCCAAAAAAATCCAAAAAAAAACCCCAAAAAATCCTGAGAATGGCCCAAAATGATCCTGAAATTCCTGCAGAAACAGCCCAAAATTATCCCAAAAACATCCTGAAAATATCCCCCAAAATCACCCCAGAAATATCCCAAAATTTTCCCAAAAAAACCCCAAAAATTTCTCCATTTTTTTACCATTTCTCCCCCAATTTTCTCAATTTTTAGGCCATTTTTAATCCGATTTTCACCATTTTTTCACCTTTTTTTCCCAAATTTTCACCTTTTTTCCCCAAATTTTCACCTTTTTTCCCCTTTTTGTGTTTCTCCTGGCCAGGAGTTGGACATTTACACGGTGAAGGTGGAGGAGCTGAGTTTGGGATTGGTTTGGTTCATTTCTCACCCAATTTTCTCCATTTTAAATCCAATTTTCTCCATTTTTAAGCCATTTCTAACCCGATTTTCGCCATTTTTTCACCGTTTTTTCCCAAATTTTCACCATTTTTCCCCTTTTTGTGTTTCCCCTGCCCCGGAGTTGGACATGTACACGGTGAAGGTGGAGGAGCTGAGTTCAGGATTGGTTTGGGTTCATTTCTAACCCAATTTTCTCCATTTCTAACCCGATTTTCGCCATTTTTTCACCTTTTTTCCCTAAATTTTCACCTTTTTTCCCCAAATTTTCACCTTTTTTCTCCAAATTTTCACCATTTTTCCCCTTTTTGTGTTTCTCCTTCCCCGGAGTTGGACATGTACAACGTGAAGGTGGAGGAGCTGAGTTTGGGATTGGTTTGGTTCATTTCTCACCCAATTTTCTCCATTTCTAAGCCATTTCTAACCCGATTTTCGCCATTTTTTCACCTTTTTTCCCCAAATTTTCACCGTTTTTCCCCTTTTTGTGTTTCCCCCGGCCAGGAGGTGGACATGTACACGGTGAAGGTGGAGGAGCTGAGTTCAGGATTGGTTTTGGTTCATTTCTCACCCAACTTTCTCCATTTTTAAGCCATTTTTAACCCGATTTTCGCCATTTTTTCACCATTTTTCCCCAAATTTTCACCTTTTTTTCCCAAATTTTCACCGTTTTTCCCCAAATTTTCACCTTTTTCCCCTTTTTGTGTTTCCCTTGGCCAGGAGTTGGACATGTACACGGTGAAGGTGGAGGAGCTGAGTTCAGGATTGGTTTTGGTTCATTTCTCACCCAATTTTCTCCATTTCTAAGCCATTTCTAACCCGATTTTCGCCATTTTTTCACCTTTTTTCCCCAAATTTTCACCTTTTTTTCCCAAATTTTCACCTTTTTCCCCTTTTTGTGTTTCCCTTGGCCAGGAGTTGGACATGTACACGGTGAAGGTGGAGGAGCTGAGTTCGGGATTGGTTTGGGTTCATTTCTAACCCAATTTTCTCCATTTCTAAGCCATTTCTAACCCGATTTTCGCCATTTTTTCACCTTTTTTTCCCAAATTTTCACCTTTTTTTCCCAAATTTTCACCGTTTTTCCCCAAATTTTCCCCTTTTTTCCCCTTTTTGTGTTTCCCCCGGCCAGGAGGTGGACATGTACACGGTGAAGGTGGAGGAGCTGAGTTTGGGATTGGTTTGGGTTCATTTCTCACCCAACTTTCTCCATTTTTAAGCCATTTTTAACCCGATTTTCACCATTTTTTCACCTTTTTTTCCCAAATTTTCACCTTTTTTCCCAAATTTTCACCTTTTTTCCCCTTTTTGTATTTCCCCTGCCCCGGAGGTGGACATGTACACGGTGAAGGTGGAGGAGCTGAGTTTGGGATTGGTTTGGGTTCATTTCTAACCCAATTTTCTCCATTTCTAACCCGATTTTCGCCATTTTTTCACCGTTTTTCCCCAAATTTTCACCTTTTTTCCCCAAATTTTCACCATTTTTCCCCTTATTGCATTTTCCCTTGCCAGGAGGTGGAAATTTACGTGATGAAGGTGGAGGAGCTGAGTTTGGGATTGGTTTGGGTTCATTTCTCACCCAACTTTCTCCATTTTTAAGCCATTTTTAATCCGATTTTCGCCATTTTTTCACCGTTTTTCCCCAAATTTTCACCTTTTTTTCCCAAATTTTCACCGTTTTTCCCCAAATTTTCCCCTTTTTTCCCCTTTCTGTGTTTCCCCTGGCCAGGAGTTGGACATTTACACGGTGAAGGTGGAGGAGCTGAGTTTGGGATTGGTTTGGGTTCATTTCTCACCCAACTTTCTCCATTTTTAAGCCATTTTTAACCCGATTTTCGCCATTTTTTCACCATTTTTCCCCAAATTTTCACCTTTTTTTCCCAAATTTTCACCGTTTTTCCCCAAATTTTCACCTTTTTCCCATTTTTTGTGTTTCCCCTGCCCCGGAGTTGGACATTTACACGGTGAAGGTGGAGGAGCTGAGTTTGGGATTGGTTTGGGTTCATTTCTAACCCAATTTTCTCCATTTCTAACCCGATTTTCGCCATTTTTTCACCTTTTTTCCCCAAATTTTCACCATTTTTCCCCTTATTGCATTTTCCCTTGCCAGGAGGTGGAAATTTACGTGATGAAGGTGGAGGAGCTGAGTTTGGGATTGGTTTGGGTTCATTTCTCACCCAACTTTCTCCATTTTTAAGCCATTTTTAACCCGATTTTCGCCATTTTTTCACCGTTTTTCCCCAAATTTTCACCTTTTTTTCCCAAATTTTCACCGTTTTTCCCCAAATTTTCCCCTTTTTTCCCCTTTCTGTGTTTCCCCTGGCCAGGAGTTGGACATGTACACGGTGAAGGTGGAGGAGCTGAGTTCAGGATTGGTTTGGGTTCATTTCTAACCCAATTTTCTCCATTTCTAAGCCATTTCTAACCCGATTTTCGCCATTTTTTCACCTTTTTTTCCCAAATTTTCACCTTTTTTTCCCAAATTTTCACCGTTTTTCCCCAAATTTTCACCCTTTTCCCATTTTTCTGTCTCCCCTGGCCAGGAGGTGGACATCTACACGGTGAAGGTGGAGGAGCTGACGTTCACGGCGCCGTTCTGCCTGCAGGTGAAGCGCAACGATTACGTGCACGCGCTGGTGGCGTACTTCAACATCGAGTTCACGCGCTGCCACAAGAGAACCGGCTTCTCCACCAGTAATTGGGGCTCAATCCTCGCTTTTTGGGCAATTTGGGAAATTTGGCGATTTTGGGCTTTTTTTCGGCGTTTTTTGGGCTTTTTTTCGGCGTTTTTTGGGTTTTTCTGGGTGATTTTTGGGCGTTTTTTTGGTGGTTTTTCAGTTCGTTTTTGGCCGCGCTTTGCACGAGCCCGGCGACTTCTCCCGCGGGAGTTTGGGGTAAATTCTCTCAGTTTTGGTTCATTTAGGAGTTGGAGATTTTTAAATATTTTTTTGTAATTTTTCTGGCTTTTTTTTGGGGTTTTTTTGAGCGTTTTTTAGTGTGATTTGAGCTCGCGCTTCCACACGCGCTGCCAGCAGAGACGCGGCTTCTCCACCAGGAATTGGGGCTGATTCCTGAAATTTTGGGCAATTTTGGGCAAATTTTGGGCAATTTGGGAATTCTGGGAATTTTTGGGGCTTTTTCTGGTGGTTTTTGGGCTTTTTTTTTACAATTTTTGGGTGTTTTTTGGGGATTTTTGGAGCATTTTTTATGTGTTTTTAGCCCAACTTTGCCCAAGCACAGCGACTGCTCCAGCAGGAATTTGGGGCAAATTCTCCCGGTTTTGGTTCATTTGGAGTTTGAGATTTTTAAATATTTTTTTTTTTAATTTTTCTGGCTTTTTTGGGGTTTTTTTGGAGCGTTTTTTAATGTGATTTGAGCTCTGGCTTCCACACGGAGCTCACGCGCTGCCAGCAGAGATTTCGGGGCTGATTCCGGCAATTTTGGGCAATTTTGGGCAAATTTTGGGCAATTTGGGAATTCTGGGAATTTTTTGGGCTTTTTCCGGTGGTTTTTGGGCTTTTTTTTTACAATTTTTGGGGTTTTTTGGGGATTTTTGGAGCATTTATTGTGGGTTTTTAGCCCAACTTTGCCCGAGCACAGCGACGGCTCCAGCAGCAATTTGGGGCAAATTCTCCCGATTTTGGTTCATTTGGGATTTGGGGAATTTTGGGGATTTTTTCTGGCATTTTTTGGGTGTTTCTGGGGGGATTTTTGGGGGCTTTTTTATGGGAAAAGAGCTGAAAATTGGGGGCCAGCCAGGATAAAAATAAATTAAATTTTAGAGGAGAAAGACAAAGAAAAATGGAAAAAAGGTAAAAAATGGGGAGGGGAAATAGATTTTAAAATGGGTAAAAAATGCTGGGAAAAGAGGTAAAAACTGGGGGGGAAATGGGTCAAAAATACGTGAAAAATCAGGGAAAAATAGAGAAAAGATGGGAAAAAATGCTGGAAAGAAGGGCAGAAAATGGGGGGGAAAATTGGTAAGAAATAGCGAAAAAAGCAGAAAAAAATGGGCAAAACATAGGTAAAAAAATCAGAAAAAATGGGGAAGAAATGGGTAAAAAGTCAGGAAAAATGGGTAAAAAATAGCTAAAAAATCAGAAAAACAAGGGTAAAAAATAGGTAAAAAATCAGAAAAAAATGGGTAAAAAATAGCTTTAAAAATCAGAAAAAATTCAGTAAAAAAATCACTAAAAATTCCGAAAAAATGGGTAAAAAATAGCTAAAAAATCCAAAAAAATTGGTAAAAAATGGGTAAAAAATCAGAAAAAATGGGTAAAAAATAGCTAAAAAATCAGAAAAAATTCAGTAAAAAATAGCTCAAAATCAACAAAAAATGGGTAAAAAATGGCTAACAAAATCAGAAAAAATGGGTAAAACATAGCTAAAAAATCCGAAAAAAATGAGAAAAAAATGGGAAAAAATCTGAAAAAAATGGGTAAAAAATGGCTAAAAAATATTAAAAAAAAAAAAAAAGGGTAAAAAATAGCTAAAAAAATCCGGAAAAAATGGGTAAAAATTAGCTAAAAAACCAGAAAAAATTGGGTAAAAAAAGCTAAAAAATCAGCAAAATATGGGTAAAAAATAGCTAAAAAATCCGGAAAACATGGGTAAAAAATGGGTAAAACATGGCTAAAAATCAGAAAAAAATGGGTAAAAAATGGGTAAAAAATCTGAAAAAAATGGGTAAAACATAGCTTAAAAATCTGAAAAAAATGGGTAAAAAATGGCTAAAAATCAGAAAAAATGGGTAAAAAATAGCTAAAAAATCAGAAAAAAATGAGAAAAAAATGGGAAAAAATAGGTAAAAAATGGCTAAAAAATCTGAAAAAAAATGGGTAAAAAATGGCTAAAAAATCCAAAAAAATGGGTAAAAAATCAGAATAAAAAGGGGTAAAAAGCTGAAATTTTGGGGTAAGAAGCAGAATGGATTTTCCCAAATTTTGGGGTGATTTTTATGGATTTTTGTGTGATTTTTGTGGATTTTCAGGCCCCGAGTCGCCGTACACGCACTGGAAGCAGACGGTGTTCTACATGGAGGGAAATCCAGGGGAAAAATAGATTAAAAATAGGTTTAAATGATGAAAAAATGGGTGAAAAACCTGACAAAAATGGGTAAAAAATGAGAAAAAAGTGGGAAAAAATCAGCAAAAAATGGGTAAAAAATAGCTAAAAAATCAGCAAAAAATGGGTAAAAAATAGCTAAAAAATCAGTAAAAAATGGGTTAAAAATCGCTGAAAAATCCGAAAAAAATGGGTAAAAAATAGCTAAAAATCAGAAAAAAATGGGTAAAAAATGGCTAAAAAATCAGAAAAAATGGGCAAAAAATAGCTAAAAAATATGAAAAAAATTGGTAAAAAATAGCTAAAAAATCAGAATAAAAAGGGAAAAACTCGGGGTAAAAAGCTGAAATTTTGGGGTAAGAAGCAGAATGGATTTTCCCAAATTTTGGGGTGATTTTTATGGATTTTTGTGTGATTTTTGTGGATTTGCAGGCCCCGAGTCGCCGTACACGCACTGGAAGCAGACGGTGTTCTACATGGAGGGAAATGCAGGGGAAAAATAGATTAAAAAATTGATTAAAAATAGGTTTAAAATGCTGAAAAAATGTGTAAAAAGCCAGATAAAAATGGGTAAAATATAGGTAAAACATCTAAAAAGAATGGGTAAAAAATGAGAAAAAAATGGGTAAAAAATGGCTAAAAAATCCGAAAAAAATGGATAAAAAATAGCTAAAAAATCAGAATAAAAAGGGAAAAACTCGGGGTAAAAAGCTGAAATTTTGGGGTAAGAAGCAGAATGGATTTTCCCAATTTTTGGGGTGATTTTTATGGATTTTCGTGTGATTTTTGTGGATTTTCAGGCCCCGAGTCGCCGTACACGCACTGGAAGCAGACGGTGTTCTACATGGAGGGAAACCCAGGGGAAAAATAGATTAAAAATAGGTTTAAATGATGAAAAAATGGGTGAAAAACCAGACAAAAATGGGTAAAAAATGAGAAAAAAGTGGGAAAAAATCAGCAAAAAATGGGTAAAAAATAGCTAAAAAATCAGCAAAAAATGGGTAAAAAATAGCTAAAAAATCAGTAAAAAATGGGTTAAAAATCGCTGAAAAATCCGAAAAAAATGGGTAAAAAATAGCTAAAAATCAGAAAAAAATGGGTAAAAAATGGCTAAAAAATCAGAAAAAATGGGCAAAAAATAGCTAAAAAATCAGAAAAAAAATGGGTAAAAAATAGCTAAAAAATCAGAATAAAAAGGGAAAAACTCGGGGTAAAAAGCTGAAATTTTGGGGTAAGAAGCAGAATGGATTTTCCCAATTTTTGGGGTGATTTTTATGGATTTTTGTGTGATTTTTGTGGATTTTCAGGCCCCGAGTCGCCGTACACGCACTGGAAGCAGACGGTGTTCTACATGGAGGAATACCTGACGGTGAAGAGCGGCGAGGAAATCTTCGGCACCATCACCATGAAACCAAACGCCAAGAACAACGTGAGCGACACAGCGCCGAAAATCCACGATTTTGGGGCAATTTGGGGGAAAATCCACAATTTTGGGGCTTTTTGGGGGGTTTTGGGGGGTTTTTGTTCAGTCGGAATTTTCCGGGATTTTTTCAAAAATTTTTGGGGGAATTTTTGGGAATTTCTGTGGGTGTTTCTCAGGATTTTCTGAAATGTTTTGGGGGAATTTTCTGGGGATTTTTGGGGATTTTTTTCGATTTTTTTTGGGATTTTTGGAGGAATTTTTCAGAGGGATTTTTGGGATTTTTTTGGGATTTATGGAGGAATTTTTCAGAGGGATTTTTGGGATTTTTTTGGGATTTATGGAGGAATTTTTCAGAGGGATTTTTGGTTTTTGGGGATTCTTTTTCGATTTTTTTGGGGGGGGATTTATGGAGGAATTTTTCAGAGGGATTTTTGGGGATTTTTTTGGGGATTTATGGAGGAATTTTTCAGAGGGATTTTTTGGGGGATTTATGGAGGAATTTTTCAGGGGGATTTTTCGGGGATTTTTTCAAAAATTTTTGGGGGAATTTTTTTGGATTTTTGGGAGAACGTTGGGGGTTTTTTGGGAATTTTTGTGGGTGTTTCGCAGGATTTTTTGAAATGTTTTGGGGGAATTTTCTGGGGATTTTTGGGGATTTTTTTGGGGATTTATGGAGGAATTTTTCAGAGGGATTTTTGGGATTTTTTTGGGATTTATGGAGGAATTTTTCAGAGGGATTTTTGGGATTTTTTTGGGGATTTATGGAGGAATTTTTCAGAGGGATTTTTGGGAATTTTTTGGGGGATTTATGGAGGAATTTTTCAGGGGGATTTTTCGGGGATTTTTTAAAAAATTTTTGGGGAATTTTTGGGAATTTTTGGGAGAACGTTGGGGGTTTTTTGGGAATTTTTGTGGGTGTTTCTCAGGATTTTCTGAAATGTTTTGGGGGAATTTTCTGGGGATTTTTGGGGATTTTTTTCGATTTTTTTGGGGATTTTTGGAGGCATTTTTCAGAGGGATTTTTGGGGCATTTATGAAAGAATTTTTCAGATGGATTTTTGGGGATTTTTTTGGGGGATTTATGGAGGAATTTTTCAGAGGGATTTTTGGGGATTTTATTTCGATTTTTTGGGATTTTTTGAGGAATTTTTCAGAGGGATTTTTGGGGATTTATGGAGGAATTTTTCAGGGGGATTTTTGGGGATTTTTTCAAAATTTTTAGGGGAATTTTTGGGAATTTTTGAGAGAAGGTCGGGGTTTTTATGGGAATTTTTGTGGGTGTTTCTCAGGATTTTTGGAATGTTTTGGGGGGATTTTCTGGGGATTTTTGAGGGATTTTTGGGGATTTTTTTTCGATTTTTTGGGGGATTTATGGAGGAATTTTTCAGAGGGATTTTTTGGGGATTTTTTTTTGGGATTTATGGAGGAATCTTTCAGAGGGATTTTTGGGGATTTTTCAGGGATTTTTTCAAAAATTTTTGGGGGAATTTTTGGAAGAAGGTTGGGGTTTTTATGGGAATTTTTGTGGGTGTTTCTCAGGATTTTTTGAAATGTTTTGGGGGGATTTTTGGGGATTTTTTGAGGATTGATGGAGGAATTTTTCAGAGGGATTTATTTTCGATTTTTTGGGGGATTTATGGAGGAATTTTTCAGAGGGATTTTTGGGGATTTTTTTTTTTATTTTTTTGGTCATTTTTGGAGGAATTTTTCAGAGGGATTTTTTGGGGGATTTATGGAGGAATTTTTCAGAGGGATTTTTGGGTTTTGGGGATTTTTTTTCGATTTTTTGGGGGATTTATGGAGGAATTTTTCAGGGGGATTTTTGGGGATTTATGGAGGAATTTTTCAGAGGGATGTTTGGGGATTTTTGGGGATTTTTTTGGGGATTTATGGAGGATTTTTTCAGAGGGATTTTTGGGGATTTTTTTTTATTTTTTTGGTCATTTTTGGAGGAATTTTTCAGAGGGATTTTTGGGGAATTTTTTGGGATTTATGGAGGAATTTTTCAGAGGGATTTTTGGGGAATTTTTTGGGATTTATGGAGGAATTTTTCAGAGGGATTTTTGGGGATTTTATTTCGATTTTTTTGGGATTTATTGAGGAATTTTTCAGAGGGATTTTGGGGATTTTTTGGGGGATTTATGGAGGAATTTTTCAGAGGGATTTTTGGTTTTTGGGGATTTATGGAGGAATTTTTCAGAGGGATTTTTGGGGATTTTTTGGAGATTTTTTCAAAAATTTTTGGGGGAATTTTCGGGAGAACGTTGGGGGTTTTTTGTGGACTTTTTTGGGTGTTTCTCAGGATTTTTTGAAATGTTTTGGGGGGATTTTCTGGGGATTTTTGAGGGATTTTTGGGGATTTTTTGGGGATTTGTGGAGGAATTTTTCACAGGGATTTTTGATTTTTGGGGATTTTTTTTCGATTTTTTGGGGGATTTATGGAGGAATTTTTCAGAGGGATTTTTGGGGATTTTTCTGGGATTTTTTCAAAAATTTTTGGGGGAATTTTTGGGAGAAGGTTGGGGTCTTTATGGGAAATTTTTTGGGTGTTTCTCAGGATTTTTTGAAATGTTTTAGGGGAATTTTTGGGGATTTTTGGGGATTTTTTTCCGATATTTTGGGGATTTTTGGAGGAGTTTTTCAGAGGGATTTTTGGGGATTTTGGGGGATTTTTGGAAGAATGTTGGGGTTTTTTGGGAATTTTTGTGGGTGTTTCTCAGGATTTTTTGAAATGTTTGGGGGGAATTTTCTGGGGATTTTTGAGGGATTTTTGGAGGAATTTTTCAGAGGGATTTTTGGGGATTTTTTTGGGGATTTATGGAGGAATTTTTCAGAGGGATTTTTGAGGGATTTTTTTCGCTTTTTTGGGGGATTTATGGAGAAATTTTTCAGGATATCTAAGATGGTTTTTTGGGGTTTCATTGAGGGATTTTTGGGGGGATTTTTAGATGAATTTTTGAGGGATTTTTCAAGGTTTTCATGGGGGAATTTTGGGTGGTTTTTTTGAGAGATTTTGGGGGAGTTGAGCGATTTTTGGGGACTTTTTGGTTTTTTTATCAAGGTTTTCATGGGGGAATTTTTGGTGGTTTTTTTGAGAGATTTTGGGGGGGTTGAGTGATTCTTGGGGATTTTTTTGTGTTTTTTAGGAGGGAAATTTGGATTTTTGTTAAGGTATTTTGGAGTGTTTTTTTGAGGAAATTTTTGGGATTTTGTGGGGGAAATTTGGGGATTTTGGGGGAATTTTTGGGGGGAATTTTTTTGATTTTTCAGGGGAATTTTGGGACTATTTCAGGAATGGTTAAAAAAAAATTTGAGGGATTTTTCCGAGGGATTTTGGGACATTTTTGGGAGGGAATTCGGGGTAAGTTTGGTGACATTTGGAGGGAATTTTGGGATCGATTCCATCATTTTGGGGATCATTTCAAATCCGGGGTTTTGTGGGGATTTTTATGAATTTCTGGATGTCCCAAAATCCCAATTTCTCTCCCCAAAAGCGCGACCTGGACTTCACCATCGACCTGGACTTCAAGGGGCAGCTCTGCGAACTCTCCTGCTCCACCGATTACCGCATGCGTTAGGGGGCCCAACCCCCGGAATGCACCCCAAAATCCAACCCCAAACCTGCCCCAAACCCCCCCCAAAAACCCCAAAAAATCCCCCAAAAATCCCCAAAAAATCCCAAAAAAATCCCCCGAAAATCCCCAAAAAAACCCCAAAAAATCCCCCAAAAAATCCCAAAATTGGGGGCGCTGCAGTTCCCGCTTTTCACCACGTGGGGGCACCAAAACCCCAAAATTTGGGGATTTTGCCCAATTTTGGACCTGAATTTTTGGGGGGTTTTTATTTTCATTTTTTTGAGACCCCAAAATTTTGGTTTCTTGACCCCAAACTTGGGGGGGTTTTGCCCCATTTTGAACTCCAAAATTTTGGAATTTCCCCCCCTTTTTGAGAACCCAATTTTTGGGGGTTTTTTTCCTCATTTTGGGACCCCAAAATTCTTTTCTTTACCTCATTTGGGGGCCCCAAATTTTGAGGGTTTTCCCCATTTTGTTCCCCAGATTTGGGGTTTTTTTCTCATTTTGGGGTTCCCCAAATTTTTGGGGTTTTTTTCTGTTTTGTCCCCCAAATTTTGATTTTTTTTTTTTTCCCCAAATTTTTTGGCTTTTCTCCCCCCAATATTTGGGATTTTCCCCCTTTTTGTTCCCCAAATTTTTGGGATATTTTTTCCTTCTTTTTGACCCAAATTTTTTGCCGTTTTTCCCTCAATTTCTGAGATGTTTTTCCCCTTTTTGTTCTTCAAATTTTTGGGGTTTATTCCCATTTTCACAGCCCCCAATTTTGTGGGGTTTTTTCCCATTTTACTCCGCAAACTTTTGGGGTTTTTTTTCCATTTTGGGGTTCCCCAAATTTTTGGGATTTTCCCTCATTTTATTCCCCAAATTTTGATTTTTTTTTCCCCCTTTTTGTTCCCCAAATTTTGGGGTTTTTTTCCATTTTGGTTCCCCAAATTTTTCGGATTTTCCCCCATTTTATTCCCCAAATTTTGATTTTTTTTTCCGCTCGTTTTCTCCCAAATTTTGGGGTTTTTTTTCATTTTTGGCTTCCCCAAATTTTTGGGATTTTCCCCCATTTTATTCCCCAAATTTTGATTTTTTTTTTCCCCCGTTTTCTCCCAAATTTTGGGGATTTTTTCCATTTTGGGGTTCCCCAAATTTTTGAGGTTTTCCCCCATTTTATTCCCCAAATTTTGATATTTTTTCCCCCGTTTTCTCTCAAATTTTGGGGTTTTTTTCCCATTTTTGGGGTTTTTGGGGCCGTTCCTCCCCTCCCCCCCCCCGGCAGCAATTTGGGGGTGGGGGAGGGGATTTGGGGGTGGGGGAGGGGCGGTTTCGGGGCTCCCCTCCCCCCCTTTGTAAGTTATGTTTTTATATCGAATAAAGGCAAATAAAGGGGAGGGGGCTCCAGCTCGGAATTTTTGGGGGGGGTCCCCAAAATTTTAGGGGGGTTGGGGTCAAAAATCCCAAAAATTTTGGGGGGGTTGGGGTCAAAAATCCCCAAAATTTTGGGGGGAGGTTGGGGTCAAAAATCCCAAAAATTTTGGGGGGGGGTTGGGGTCAAAAATCCCCAAAATTTTGGGGGGGTTGGGGTCAAAAATCCCCAAAATTTTGGGGAGGGTGGGGTCAAAAATCCCCAAAATTTTGGGGGGGGTGGGGTCAAAAATTTTCAAAATTTTGGGGGGGTTGGGGTCAAAAATCCCCAAAATTTTGGGGGGGTGGGGTCAAAAATCCCCAAAATTTTGGGGGGGTTGGGGTCAAAAATCCCCAAAATTTTGGGGGATTGGGGTCAAAAATCCCCAAAATTTTGGGGGGGGTGGTCAAAAATCCCCAAAATTTTGGGGGGGGTGGGGTCAAAAATTTCCAAAATTTTGGGGGGGGTGGGGTCAAAAATCCCCAAAATTTTGGGGGATGGGGTCAAAAATTTCCAAAATTTTGGGGGGGTTGGGGTCAAAAATCCCCAAAATTTTGGGGGATGGGGTCAAAAATTTCCAAAATTTTGGGGGGGTTGGGGTCAAAAATCCCCAAAATTTTGGGGGGGTTGGGGTCAAAAATCCCCAAAATTTTGGGGAGGGTGGGGTCAAAAATCCCCAAAATTTTGGGGGGTGGGGTCAAAAATCCCCAAAATTTTGTGGGAGGTTGGGATCAAAAATCCCCAAAATTTTGGGGGGGGTGGGGTCAAAAATCCCCAAAATTTTGGGGGGGGTGGGGTCAAAAATCCCCAAAATTTTGGGGGGGTTGGGGTCAAAAATCCCCAAAATTTGGGGGGGGGTGGGGTCAAAAATCCCCAAAATTTTGGGGGGGGTGGGGTCAAAAATCCCCAAAATTTTGGGGGGGTTGGGGTCGTCAAAAATCCCCAAAATTTTGGGGGGGGTGGGGTCAAAAATTTTCAAAATTTTGGGGGGGTTGGGGTCAAAAATCCCCAAAATTTTGGGGAGGGTGGGGGTCAAAAATCCCCAAAATTTTGGGGGGTGGGGTCAAAAATCCCCAAAATTTTGTGGGAGGTTGGGATCAAAAATCCCCAAAATTTTGGGGGGGGTGGGGTCAAAAATCCCCAAAATTTTGGGGTTTGGGGGGGGGGGGGAATGAAAAAAAAAATGGGGGAGGGGCAGGAAATGGGGGTGGGGGGAGGGGGAAAAATTTGGGGGAGGGGTCCCCAAATTCGGGCGGCGTGGGGGGAGGGGGCAAAAATAATTTGGGGGGGTCCCGAAAATTTGGGGTGGGGGGAGGGAGGGAGGGAGGGAGACAAAATGGGGAGGGGGAGGGGCAAAAAACAAATGGGGGTGTGTTCCTAAAATTGAAGGGGGGAGGGGCAAAAAAAAAAAGGGGAGGGGCCTGAAATTGGGATGGGGGAGGGGCAAAATATTGGGGGGGGTCCATAAAATTCGGGGTGGGGGGGAGGGGCAAAAAAAATGGGGGGGTGGTTCCTAAAATTGAAGGGGGGAGGGGCACGAAATGGGGGGGGAGGGGGTTAAAGTTTGGGGTGGGGGAGGGGCAAAAAAAAAAAAAGGGGAGGGGCCTGAAATTGGGATGGGGGAGGGGCAAAATATTAAGGGGGGGGGGGTCCTTCGAATTTGGGGGTGGGGGGAGGGGCAAAAAAAAAAAAAAAGGGGAGGGGCCTGAAATTGGGATGGGGGAAGGGGAAAATTTGGGGGGGGGGTCCATAAAATTCGGGGTGGGGGAGGGGAAAAGAAAAAAAAAGGGGGAGGGGCCTGAAATTGGGATGGGGGAGGGGCAAAATATTGCGGGGGGGTCCCTCGAGTTTGGGGTGGGGGGAGGGGGCAAAAAAAAAGGGGAGGGGCCTGAAATGTGGGGTGGGGGGAGGGGAAAAATATTGGGGGGGGTCCATAAAATTTGGGGGTGGGGGAGGGGGCAAAAAAAAAGGGGAAGGGGCCTGAAATTTGGGGTGGGGGAGGGGTCACAACTGTGAGGGGGGGAGGGGCTTAAAAGCGGAGGGGGCGTGGCCTGTTGGGGTGGGGGGAGGGGCTGCAAACGGAGAGGATTTCCCCGGAGTTTGGGGTGGGGGGAGGGGGACCCTGAATTTGGGGGGGTGGGGGAGGGGCAGAGGGAATTTGGGTTCCCCCCGAATTTGGGGGGTGGGGGGAGGGGATCCCTAAAAATGTTTGGGTGGGGGGGGTGGGGGGAGGGGCCGAAAATGGGGAGGGGTCCCTAAAACGGGGGGGAGGGGTGGGGGAGGGGCCCGGGACCGTGGGAAAATCCCCGGAGCGGTTTCGGGGCGCGGTGGGGGAGGGGCGGAACCCCCAAATTTCCCCTCCCCCCCCATCATCCCCCGGTTTGTGTGGGTGGGGGAGGGGCGGAACCCCCAAATTTCCCCTCCCCCCATCCCCAAATTTGTGTGGGTGGGGGAGGGGCGGAACCCCCAAATTTCCCCTCCCCCATCCCCAAATTTGTGTGGGTGGGGGAGGGGCGGAACCCCCAAATTTCCCATCCCCAAATTTGTGTGGGTGGGGGAGGGGCGGAACCCCCAAATTTCCCCTCCCCCATCCCCAAATTTGTGTGGGTGGGGGAGGGGCGGAACCCCCAAATTTCCCCTCCCCCATCCCCAAATTTGTGTGGGTGGGGGAGGGGCGGGACCGGAACCGGTCCCGGGGGGTTGGGGCGGGTGGGGGGAGGGGGCGGGCGGCGGTCAGCCAAGCCCCGCCCCCAATCGCGGCCCCTCCCCCACCCCCGGCTCAGGTGCGGCCGCGGCGCAGGTAAAGGGGGGGGGAGGGGCGGGCTGGGGATTTTGGGGGGATTTTGGGGAATTTTGGGGGAATTTTGGGGGGATTTTGGGGGACCCCTCCCCCCACCTCCATCCCCGCCCCTCCCCCACCCTTGGAGCAGCCAAAAAAAATGAAAAATTTAAAATTTAAAACAAAAAAAAGGCCGAAAATTGGAGGCAATTGGAGCAAATTCGCGGCCAAAAATAACAAAAAAAAACCACAAAAAAAAAACCCAAAAAAAAATCCGAGTTGGAATTTTATAAAGCGTCGGAAATTGGGAATTTTGTTAAAAATAAAAATAAATAAAAAATCAAAAAAAAATTGGAATTGAAATATGAAAGTGTCAAAAATGGGGAGAATTTTTTTTTTTAAGTTGGTGGCACAAAAATAAAAATGGAAATTGAAAAGTGGCGTCAAGGTTTAGGGGGGAAATTGGAATTTATCAAAGGGAAATTCGGGAGGAAAGTTTTAAAATTTCCGGGGATTTGGGTGAAAATGAAATAAAATAAGAAGGAAAATAAAAAAAATAAGGATTAAAAAATCGGAAATTTAAATTAAAAGCACAGGAAAAAAAGCTCAAAAAATCTTCTCCAAATCCATAAAAAAAAGAGAAAATTTAATTTACAAAAAACAATCCAAAATGGCATCAAATTCCCTCCAAAAATGAGGCAGAAAAAATAAAAATGAGGCTCAAAATTCGCCTAAAAAATCTAAAATTAAAATGTCAGAAAAATCTGCACGAAATGTCCCCAAATCCATTTTAAAAAAGAGAAAATTTAATTTAAAAATCTCAGAAATTGCCTCAAATTTCCTCCGAAGGTGCCCTGAAAAACAGAAAATCAAAATTAAAACCAAAAAAAAACCCCAAAATTTGTCTGAAATCTCCCCAAATCCCCTAAAAATACAAAATCCAGAGAGAAAACCCCAAAGAAATCCCAAAAAGAAAAGAAAAATCTTCCCAAAAAATCCCAAAATTTATCCAATTTTCCCTTAAAATAGAAAAACATCCAAAAAAAAATTCCCCAAAAATCCCAAAAATCTCAAAAAAATCCAAAAAATCCCAAAAATTCCCAAAAATCCCAAAAATCCGAAAAGCCCTTGGAGGACACAAAGAGATTTTGGGGAAATTTTGGGATTTTTTGGGGTGGATTTTGCTGGGGAATTTTGGGAATTTTGGGAATTTTTGGGAATTTTTGGGGTGGATTTTGCTGGGGATTTTTGGGAATTTTTGGGGATTTTTGGGGTGGATTTTGCTGGGAATTTTGGGGAATTTGGGGGATTTTTTGGGGTGGATTTTGCTGGGGATTTTGGGAATTTTTGGGAATTTTTGGGGTGGATTTTGCTGGGGATTTTTGGGAATTTTTGGGAATTTTTGGGGTGGATTTTGCTGGGGATTTTGGGAATTTTTGGGAATTTTTGGGGTGGATTTTGCTGGGGATTTTGGGAATTTTTGGGGTGGATTTTGGGATTTTTTTTTGGGTGGATTTTGCTGGGGGGTTTTGGGAATTTTGGGGATTTTTTTGGGGTGGATTTTGCTGGGGATTTTTGGGAAATTTTTGGGAATTTTTGGGGTGGATTTTGCTGGGGAATTTTGGGAATTTTTGGGGATTTTTGGGGTGGATTTTGGGAATTTTGGGTGTGGATTTTGCTGGGGATTTTTGGGAATTTTTGGGGATTTTTGGGGTGGATTTTGCTGGGGAATTTGGGGAATTTTTGGGAATTTTTTGGGTGGATTTTGGGATTTTTTGGTGTGCATTTTGCTGAAGATTTTGGGGATTTTAGGGAATTTTTGGGGTGGATTTTGGGATTTTTTGGGCTGGATTTTGCTGGGGATTTTTGGGAATTTTTGGGGATTTTGGGGGATTTTTGGGGTGGATTTTGCTGAGAATTTTGGGGAATTTGGGGGATTTTTTGGGGTGGATTTTGCTGGGGATTTTGGGAATTTTTGGGAATTTTTGGGGTGGATTTTGCTGGGGATTTTGGGAATTTTTGGGGTGGATTTTGGGATTTTTTTTGGGTGGATTTTGCTGGGGGGTTTTGGGAATTTTGGGGATTTTTTGGGGTGGATTTTGCTGGGGATTTTTGGGAAATTTTTGGGAATTTTGGGGGTGGATTTTGCTGGGGATTTTTGGGAATTTTTGGGAATTTTTGGGGTGGATTTTGGGATTTTTTTGGGTGGATTTTGCTGGGGATTTTTGGGAATTTTGGGGAGTTTTTTTGGGGTGGATTTTTGGAATTTTTGGGGCGGATTTTGCTGGGGATTTTGGGAATTTTCGGGAATTTTTGGGGTGGATTTTGCTGGGGAATTTTGGGCTGGGTTTTTGGATTTTTGGGTTAAATTTTCAGGATTTCAGGGTTGTATTTTTGGGGCAGATTTCGGGGTGGATTTTTGGATTTTTGGGGTGAATTTTTGTATTTTTGGGGTGGATTTTTGGAATTTTTGGGGTGAATTTTCAGCATTTCAGGGGTAGAATTTGGGGTGGATTTTTTGGGATTTTTGGGGTGAATTTTCAGGATTTCAGGGGTGGATTTTTGGGCAGATTTTGGGATGGATTTTTGGATTTTTGGGGTGAATTTTTGGCATTTCAGGGCTGGATTTTGATGGGGATTTTTGGGGCAGATTTTGGGATGGATTTTTGGATTTTTGGGGTGAATTTTCAGGATTTCAGGGCTGGATTTTTAGGACAGACTTCGGGATGGATTTTTGGATTTTTGGGGTGAATTTTCGGCATTTCAGGGCTGGATTTTTGGGCAGATTTTGGGATGGATTTTGGGATTTCTGGGGTGAATATTTGGGATTTCAGGGCTGGATTTTGATGGGGATTTTTGGGCAGATTTTGGGATGGATTTCAGGATTTTTGGGGTGAATATTTGGGATTTCAGGAGTGGATTTTTGGGCAAATTTTGGGGTGGATTTTTGTATTTTTGGGGGTGAATTTTTGTATTTTTGGGGTGGATTTTTGGAATTTTTGGGGTGAATTTTCAGCATTTCAGGGGTAGATTTTGGGGTGGATTTTTTGGAATTTTTGGGGTGAATTTTCAGGATTTCAGGGGTGGATTTTTGGGGCAGATTTTGGGATGGATTTTGGTGGTGAATTTTCAGGATTTTTGGGGTGAATTTTCAGGATTTCAGAGCTGTATTTTTGGGGTGAATTTTTGGGATTTCTGGGGTGGATTTTTGAGATTTCTGTTCAGATTTAAACGGGGTTTGTTTGGGCAGATTTTGGGATGGATTTTTGGATTTTTGGGGTGAATTTTCAGGATTTCAGGGCTGGATTTTGGGGCGGATTTTGGGATGGATTTTTGGATTTTTGGGGTGAATATTTGGGATTTCAGGGCTGGATTTTGATGGGGATTTTTGGGCAGATTTTGGGATGGATTTTTGGATTTTTGGGGTGAATTTTCGGCATTTCAGGGCTGGATTTTTGGGCAGAATTTGGGATGGATTTTGGGATTTCTGGGGTGAATTTTTGGCATTTCAGGGCTGGATTTTGATGGGGATTTTTGGGGCAGATTTTGGGATGGATTTCAGGATTTTTGGGGTGAATTTTCAGGATTTCAGGGCTGGATTTTTAGGACAGACTTCGGGATGGATTTTTGGATTTTTGGGGTGAATTTTCAGGATTTCAGGGCTGGATTTTTGGGCAGATTTTGGGATGGATTTTTGGATTTTTGGGGTGAATTTTCGGCATTTCAGGGCTGGATTTTTGGGCAGATTTTGGGATGGATTTCAGGATTTTTGGGGTGAATATTTGGGATTTCAGGAGTGGATTTTTGGAATTTTGGGGTGGGTTTTTGTATTTTTGGGGTGAATTTTTGGATTTTTGGGGTGGATTTTTGGAATTTTTGGGGTGAATTTTCAGCATTTCAGGGGCAGATTTTGGGATGGATTTTTGGATTTTGGGGTGACTATTTGGGATTTCACGGCTGGAATTTTGGGCAGATTTTGGGATGGATTTCAGGATTTTTGGGGTGAATTTTCAGGATTTCAGGGCTGAATTTTGGGGCAGATTTTGGGATGGATTTTGCATTTTTGGGGTGAATTTTTGGATTTTTGGGGTGGATTTTTGGGGCAGATTTCGGGATGAATTTTTGGATTTTTGGGGTGAATATTTGGGATTTCAGGGGTGCATTTTTGGGGCAGATTTTGGGATGGATTTCAGGATTTTTGGGGCGAAATTTCAGGGCTGGATTTTTGGGGTGAATTTTCGGGATTTCTGGGCAGATTTTGGGGTGGAATTTTGGGGATTTTTGGGGGGGGATTTTGGGGGGAATTTCGGGAATTTCTGGGCAGGTTCTTACAGGGCTTTTTGGGGTGGATTTTTGGGATTTCTGGGCGGATTTTGGGGTGGAATTTTGGGGATTTTGGGGGGAATTTGGGGAATTTCTGGGCAGGTTTTTACAGGGATTTTTGGGGTGGATTTTTGGGATTTCTGGGCAGAATTTGGGGTGGAATTTTGGGGATTTTTGGGGGGGATTTGGGGAATTTCTGGGCAGGTTCTTACAGGGATTTTTGGGGTGGATTTTTGGGAATTTCTGGGTGGATTTTGGGGTGGAATTTTGGGGATTTTTGGGGGGGATTTTAGGGGGGATTTGGGGAATTTCTGGGCAGGTTCTTACAGGGATTTTTGGGGTGGATTTTTGGGATTTCTGGGCAGATTTTGGGGTGGAATTTTGGGGATTTTTGGGGGGGATTTGGGGAATTTCTGGGCAGGTTTTTACAGGGATTTTTGGGGTGGATTTTTGGGAATTTCTGGGCAGATTTTGGGGTGGAATTTTGGGGATTTTTGGGGGGGGATTTTGGGGGGAATTTCGGGAATTTCTGGGCAGGTTCTTACAGGGATTTTTGGGGTGGATTTTTGGGAATTTCTGGGTGGATTTTGGGGTGGAATTTTGGGGATTTTTGTGGAGGGATTTGGGGGGGATTTGGGGAATTTCTGGGCAGGTTTTTACAGGGATTTTTGGGGTGGATTTTTGGGATTTCTGGGCGGATTTTGGGGTGGATTTTGGGGATTTTTGGGGGGGATTTTTTGGGATTTCTGGGTGGATTTTGGGGTGGAATTTTGGGGATTTTTGGGGGGAATTTGGGGAATTTCTGGGCAGGTTCTTACAGGGCTTTTTGGGGGGGATTTCTGGGCAGAATTTGGGGTGGAATTTTGGGGATTTTGGGGGGATTTTGGGAATTTCTGGGCAGGTTCTTACAGGGCTTTTTGGGGTCGATTTCTGAGCAGATTTTGGGGTGGAATTTTGGGGATTTTTGGGGTGGATTTTTGGGGATTTCTGGGTGGATTTTGGGGGAATTTCTTGGCGATTTTTGGGCAGAATTTTGGGAATTCGACGGGGGTTTTTGGGGTGGATTTTTGGGATTTCTGGGCAGATTTTGGGGTGGATTTTTGGGAATTTCTGGGTGGATTTTGGGGGAATTTCTGGGCGATTTTTGGGCAGAACTTTGGGAATTCTCGGCCGATTTTGACGGGGGTTTTCGGGGCAGATTTTGGGATGAATTTTTGTGTTTTTCTCTCCTTCGAGGAGGGCGATGTCGCGCGGGTACTTCCAGCACGGGGGGGTGACGTTCCCGGGGCTCCTTTACTCCCCCCGGGGCCTCGAGGCCGCCCGAGAATTCCCCGTGGAGGACGACGACGTCTTCAACGTCACCTACCAGAAATCCGGTCAGAATCGGGGAAAAACGGCGAGTTTGGGGAAATTCCGGAATTTTCCAGGGAATTCTGGGGTCTGGGGGGGAAAATCCGGAATTTTGGGGGAGAAATCCGGAGTTTTGGGAGGAAAATCTGGAATTTTGGGGAGGAAAATCCGGAATTTTGGGGGAAAAATTTCACAACTTTGGGAGGAAAATCCAGAATTTTTGGGGGGAAATCCGGAGTTTTGGGAGGAAAATCTGGAATTTAGGGGAGGAAAATCCAGAATTTTGGAGGGAAGATTTCACAACTTGTGGAGGAAAATCTGGAATTTTGGGGAGGAAAATCCAGAATTTTGGGGGGAAAATTTCGGAACTTTGGGAGGAAAATCTGGAATTTGGAGAGGAAAATCCAAATCTGGGGAGAAATTCCGGGATTTTGGGAGGGAAATCCTGGAATTTTGGGGGAGAAATTCCGGGATTTTGGGGAGGAAAATTCTGGAATTTTGGGGGGAAAATCACAAAATTATGGGGGGAAATGAAGGGGAGAAGGCCAAAAATTGAGCGAGGTCTGGGGGGAAAAATGGGGATTTTGGGCAAATTCCAGAAATTTTGGGATCTGGGGGGAAATTCTGGGATTTTGGGGGGAAAATTTTCCCTGTAGGAACGGTTTGGGTGCTGCAGATCCTGGGCCTGATCTGACCTTAAAATGCACCGAAAAAGTCACCAAAAACCCGAAAAAAAAAGGGAAAAATCCCTAAAAAAACAAAAAAAAAATCAGAAAAAAGCCCAAAATGACCCAAAATTTGATATTTTAGACATGGTTTGGGTGCTGCAGATCCCGAGCCTCACCTGACATTAAAATGCACCAAAAAAAGTCACAAAAAACCCGAAAAAAATGGGAAAAATCCCTAAAAAAACAAAAAACAAAAAAAAAATCAGAAAAAAAGCCCAAAATGACCCAAAAATTGATAATTTAGGCACGGTTTGGATGCTGGAGATCCTGAGCCTGATCTGGCCTTAAAATGCACCAAAAAATCACAAAAAAGTCACAAAATATCCCCCAAAAAATCCCCAAAAATTCAGAAAAAATCCCGCAAAAATCCGAAAAAATTCCCAAAAAAAAGCCAAAAAAATCGGAAAAAAATCCCAAAATGACCCAAAAGTTGCTATTTTAGGCACGGTGTGGATGCTGGAGATCCTGAGCCTGATCTGACCTTAAAATGCACCAAAAAATTACAAAAAAAGTCACAAAAAATCCCCCAAAAATCCCAAAAAATCCGAAACAATCCCCAAAAAAACCCTAAAAAAATCGGAAAAAAATCCCAAAAAACCCAAATTTTTCTGTTGCAGGCACGGTGTGGATGCTGGAGATCCTGAGCCTGATCCAGCAGGGCGGGGACCCAAAAGGGACCTAAAAATCCCCAAAAAAATCGGAAAAAATCCCCAAAAAACCCCCAAAAAATCCCCAAAAAATCTCCAAAAAAAGCCCAAAAAAATCGGAAAAAAGCCCAGAATGACCCAAAATTTTCTGTTTCAGGCACGGTGTGGATGCTGGAGATCCTGAGCCTGATCTGACCTTAAAATGCACCAAAAAATCCCCCAAAAATCCCCAAAAAATCACAAAAAATTCCCAAAAAATCCCAAAAAATCCCCAAAAAAAGCCAAATAAAAAGGGGAAAAAATCCCAAAAAACCCAAATTTTTCTGTTGCAGGCACGGTGTGGATGCTGGAGATCCTGAGCCTGATCCGGCAGGGGGGTGACCCCAAAGGGGCCTAAAAATCCCCAAAATATCGGAAAAAATCCCCAAAAAAACACCAAAAAATCCCCAAAAAAGTCCGAAAAAAATCCCAAAAAACCCAAAATTTTCTCTTCCAGGCACGGTGTGGATGCTGGAGATCCTGAGCCTGATCTGACATTAAAATGCACCAAAAAATCACAAAAAAATCAGAAAAAAATAAAAAAAAATCCCCAAAAAATCCCAAAAAATCCCCAAAAAAAGCCAAAAAAAATGGGAAAAAATCCCAAAAAACCCCAATTTTTTCTGTTGCAGGCACGGTGTGGATGCTGGAGATCCTGAGCCTGATCCAGCAGGGCGGGGACCCAAAAGGGACCTAAAAATCCCCAAAAAAAGCCAAAAAAATCGGGAAAAATCACCAAAAAATCCAAAAAAAAAAGCCAAAAAAAAAAAAGGGAAAAATCCCAAAAATTCCAAATTTTTCTGTTGCAGGCACGGTGTGGATGCTGGAGATCCTGAGCCTGATCCGGCAGGGGGGGTGACCCAAAAGGGACCTAAAAATCCCCAAAAAAAGCCAAAAAAATCCCAAAAAATCCCAAAAAAAAGCCAAAAAAAAAAAGGGAAAAATCCCAAAAATTCCAAATTTTTCTGTTGCAGGCACGGTGTGGATGCTGGAGATCCTGAGCCTGATCCGGCAGGGCGGGGACCCCTCGTGGTGCCGCTCGGTGCCCAACTGGGAGCGGGGCCCGTGGCTGGAGACGCTGCTGGGGCTGCGCCGCGCGCGCCGCAACGCCCGGCCCCGCATCATCAGCTCGCACCTGCCGCTCCACCTCTTCCCAAAAAAGTTCTTCGCCTCCAAGGCCAAGGTTCGGGCAGAAAAAGCAAAAATTTGGGGTCAAAACAAAAAAAAAATGGCGAATTTTGGTGAAAAAATGAGGTTTCTAGGGCGAAAAATGCGGTTTTTGTGCGGGGAAATGTGGAGAAAATTGGATTTTTTTTAGGGGGGAAAAAGGGGTTTTTATGGGAAATGGGGGTTTTAAGGAAAAAAATTGGTGGGTTTTGGTGGAAAAATAAGGATTTTAGGGGAAATAAATGGGGTTTTTGCGTTAAAAATGCAAATCTGAAGGGGAAAAAATTGGGGTTTTTTTACGTTAAAAATGCAAATCTTAAGGGGAAAAAATTGGGGTTTTTTTACGTTAAAAATGCAAATCTTAAGGGGAAAAATTGTTTTTTTTTTTAGGGGGGAAAAAGGGGTTTTATGGGGAATTGGTTTTAAGGAGAAAAGAAGGGGTTTGGGGAAAAAATTGGTGGGTTTTGGTGGAAAAATAAGGATTTTAGGGGTGAAAAAATGGGGTTTTTAGGGCGAAAAATGAGGATTTTGTGGGGGGAAATGTGGAGAAAATTGGATTTTTTTTAGGGGGAAAAAGGGGTTTTTATGGGAAATGGGGGTTTTAAGGAAAAAATTGGTGGGTTTTGGTGGAAAAATAAGGATTTTAGGGGAAATAAATGGGGTTTTTGTGTTAAAAATGCAAATCTGAAGGGGAAAAAATTGGGGTTTTTTTACGTTAAAAATGCGAATCTTAAGGGGAAAAAATTGGGGTTTTTTTACGTTAAAAATGCAAATCTTAAGGGGAAAAATTGTTTTTTTTTTAGGGGGGAAAAAGGGGTTTTATGGGGAATTGGTTTTAAGGAGAAAAGAAGGGGTTTGGGGAAAAAATTGGTGGGTTTTGGTGGAAAAATAAGGATTTTAGGGGTGAAAAAATGAGGTTTCTAGGGCGAAAAATGCGGTTTTTGTGCGGGGAAATGTGGAGAAAATTGGATTTTTTTTAGGGGGGAAAAAGGGGTTTTTATGGGAAATGGGGGTTTTAAGGAAAAAATTGGTGGGTTTTGGTGGAAAAATAAGGATTTTAGGGGAAATAAATGGGGTTTTTGCGTTAAAAATGCAAATCTTAAGGGGAAAAAATTGGGGTTTTTTTACGTTAAAAATGCAAATCTTAAGGGGAAAAATTGGATTTTTTTTAGGGGGGAAAAAGGGGTTTTATGGGGAATTGGTTTTAAGGAGAAAAGAAGGGGTTTGGGGAAAAAATTGGTGGGTTTTGGTGGAAAAATAAGGATTTTAGGGGTGAAAAAATGGGGTTTTTAGGGCGAAAAATGAGGATTTTGTGGGGGGAAATGTGGAGGAAAATTGGAATTTTTTTGGGGGGAAAAAATGAGGTTTTTATGGGGGATGGTTTTAAGGAAAAAATTGGTGGGTTTTGGTGGGAAAATAAGGATTTTAGGGGTGAAAAAATGGGGTTTTTATGTTAAAAAAGTGAATCTTAAGGGGAAAAATTGTTTTTTTTTTACATTAAAAATGCGAATCTTAAGGGGAAAAATTGGGGTTTTTTTACATTAAAAATGTGAATCTTAAGGGGAAAAATTGGGGGTTTTTTACATTAAAAATGCGAATATTAAGGGGAAAAATTGGGGGTTTTTTTACATTAAAAATGCGAATCTTAAGGGGAAAAATTGGTTTTTTTTTACATTAAAAATGCGAATATTAAGGGGAAAAATTGTTTTTTTTTTTACATTAAAAATGCGAATCTTAAGGGGAAAAATTGGGGTTTTTTTACATTAAAAATGTGAATCTTGAGGGGAAAAAATGGGTTTTTTTAATATCAAAATTTTGAATCTTAAGGGGAAAAATTGGGGTTTTTTTACATTAAAAATGCGAATCTTAAGGGGAAAAATTTCTTTGGATGGGGGATGGGATATTTTAGGGCAAAATATGGGGATTTTGAGGAGGGAAAAATCGGAATTTTTAGGCGGGGGAAAAAATGGGAAATTGGGGGGTTTTGGGAAGAAGAAATTGGGATTCTGAGGGAAAAAAAAATTTGAGATTTTAGGCAAAAAAATGGGATTTTTAGGGGGAAAAACGGGGGATTTTGGGTCAGAAACGTGGAATTTCCGTGGGATTTTATGGGATTTTGGGTGGGAAATGTGGAATTTCCGTGGTTTGGGTGGGAAATGTGGAATTTCCGTGGGATTTTGGGTGGGAATGTGGAATTTCCGTGGGATTTTGGGTGGGAAATGTGGAATTTCCATGGGATTTTGGGTGGGAAATGTGGAATTTCCATGGGATTTTAGCGGATTTTGGGTGGGAAATGTGGAATTTCCGTGGGATTTTGGGTGGGAAATGTGGGATTTCTGTGGGATTTTGGGTGGGAATGTGGAATTTCCATGGGATTTTGGGTGGGAAATGTGGAATTTCTGTGGGGTTTTACGGGATTTTGGGTCAGAAATGTGGGATTTCTGTGGGATTTGGGTGGGAAATGTGGAATTTCCGTGGGATTTTGGGCGGGAAATGTGGAATTTCTGTGGGATTTTGGGTGGAAATGTGGGATTTCCGTGGGATTTTTTGGGATTTTGGGCGGGAAATGTGGGATTTCCGTGGGATTTTGGGTCAGAAATGTGGAATTTCCGTGGGATTTTGGGCGGGAAATGTGGGATTTCTGTGGGATTTTGGGTGGGAAATGTGGAATTTCCGTGGGATTTTGGGCGGGAAATGTGGAATTTCTGTGGGATTTTGGGTGGGAAATGTGGGATTTCTGTGGGATTTTTTGGGATTTTGGGCGGGAAATGTGGGATTTCCGTGGGATTTTGGGTGGGAAATGTGGAATTTCCGTGAGATTTTTCGGGATTTTGGGTGGGAAATGTGGGATTTGGGTGGGATTTTGGGTGGGAATGTGGAATTTCCGTGGGATTTTAGGGGATTTTGGGTCAGAAATGTGGAATTTCCATGGGATTTTGGGTGGGAAATGTGGAATTTCCATGGGGTTTTACGGGATTTTGGGTCAGAAATGTGGAATTTCCGTGGGATTTTTCGGGATTTTGGGTGGGAAATGTGGGATTTCTGTGGGATTTTGGGTGGGAAATGTGGAATTTCCGTGGGATTTTGGGTCAGGAATTGTGGAATTTCCGTGGGATTTTGGGTGGGAAATGTGGAATTTCCGTGGGATTTTGGGTCAGAAATGTGGAATTTCCGTGGGATTTTTCGGGATTTTGGGTCAGAAATGTGGAATTTCCGTGGGATTTTGGGCGGGAAATGTGGAATTTCTGTGGGATTTTGGGTGGGAAATGTGGAATTTCCGTGAGATTTTTCGGGATTTTGGGTGGGAAATGTGGGATTTGGGTGGGATTTTGGGTGGAATGTGGAATTTCCGTGGGATTTTAGGGGATTTTGGGTCAGAAATGTGGAATTTCCATGGGATTTTGGGTGGGAAATGTGGAATTTCCATGGGGTTTTACGGATTTTGGGTCAGAAATGTGGAATTTCCGTGGGATTTTTCGGGATTTTGGGTGGGAAATGTGGGATTTCTGTGGGATTTTGGGTGGGAAATGTGGAATTTCCGTGGGATTTTGGGTCAGGAATTGTGGAATTTCCGTGGGATTTTGGGTGGGAAATGTGGAATTTCCGTGGGATTTTGGGTCAGAAATGTGGAATTTCCGTGGGATTTTTCGGGATTTTGGGTGGGAAATGTGGGATTTGGGTGGGATTTGCCGTTTTTCACATTTTTTGGGGTTTTTTCCAGGTGATTTACACCGTGCGGGACCCCAAGGACGTCCTCGTGTCCCTTTTCCACTTCGCGCGGATCTTCCGGCCCTACAAAGACCCCGGGAGCCTCGAGGAGTTCATGGAGAAATTCCTGCAGGGAGACGGTGCCGGAATCCGCAGTTTTGGGCAAATCTGGGGGAATTTGGGGGAATTTTGGGGGAAATTTGAGGGAATTTGGGGTTTTAGGGGGGAAATTGGGGGGTTTTAGGGAAGGTTTTGGGGGAAAAATTGGGAGAAATTTGAAGATTCTGGGGAAATTTGGGAAGTTTGGGATTTTGGGGGAAATTTTGGGGAGATTTTGGGGAGTTTGGGATTTTTGGGGAGATTTTGGGGGTTTTGGGGAAATTTGGGGAAATTTGGGGAGATTTTGGGCGGATTTTGGGGAATTTGACCCCACAAAGAGCCCGGGAGCCTCAAGGAGTTCATGGAGAAATTCCTGCAGGGAGACGGTGCCGGAAGCCGCAGTTTTGGGCAAATCTGGGGGAATTTGGGACATTTTGGGGATTTTGGGGGAAATTTGGGGATTTCGGGGGGAATTTGGGGGAATTTGGGGGGAATTTGGGGAGGATTTGGGGAGGATTTGGGGGTTTTGAGGGGGAAATTTGGGGTTTTAGGGAAGGTTTTGGGGGAAATTGGGAGAAATTTGGAGATTCTGGGGAAATTTGGGGAGTTTGGGATTTTGGGGAAGATTTGAGGGAGATTTTGGGGGGTTTTGGGGCGGATTTTGGGCTGGAAATTGGGGATTTGGGGTCAGAAATTGGGGATTTGGGGTCAGAAATTGTGAACTTGGGGTCAGAAATTGGGGATTTGGGCCTCAATGTTTGGGATTTGGGGTCAGAAATCGCGGATTTGGGTGGACTGGAAATTCGGAATTTGGGGCTGGAAATTCGGGATTTGGGGGAATTTGGGGCTGGAAATTTGGGTTTTGGGGCTGGATATTCAGAATTTGGGGCTGGAAATTCGGAATTTGGGGCTGGAAATTCGGATTTGGGGCTGGAAATTCAGAATTTGGGGGAATTTGGGGCTGGAAATTCGGAATTTGGGCCTGGAAATTCGGGATTTGGGGGGATTTGGGGCTGGAAATTCGGGATTTGGGGCTGGAAATTCGGAATTTGGGCCTGCAAATTTGGAGTTTTGGGGATTTGGGGCTGGAAATTCGGGATTTGGGGGTGGAAATTCGGAATTTGGGGGAATTTGGGGCTGGAAATCCGGGATTTGGGGCTGGAAATTCGGGATTTGGGGCTGGAAATTCGGAATTTGGGGCTGGAAATTTGGGTTTTGGGGCTGGAAATTCCGAATTTGGGGCTGGAAATTCAGAATTTGGGGCTGGAAATTCGGGATTTGGGGCTGGAAATTCAGAATTTGGGGGAATTTGGGGCTGGAAATTCGGAATTTGGGCCTGGAAATTCGGGATTTGGGGGGATTTGGGGCTGGAAATTCGGGATTTGGGGCTGGAAATTCGGAATTTGGGCCTGGAAATTCGGAGTTTTGGGGGATTTGGGGCTGGAAATTCGGGATTTGGGGGTGGAAATTCGGAATTTGGGGGAATTTGGGGCTGGAAATCCGGGATTTGGGGCTGGAAATTCGGGATTTGGGGGAATTTGGGGCTGGGAACTCGGGATTTGGGGCTGGAAATTCGGGATTTGGGGCTGGAAATTCGGAATTTGGGGCTGGAAATTTGGAATTTGGGGCTGGAAATTTGGAATTTGGGGGGGATTTGGGGCTGGAAATTCGGAATTTGGGCCTGGAAATTCGGAGTTTTGGGGGATTTGGGGCTGGAAATTCAAAACTTGGGGGGATTTGGGGCTGGAAATTCAGAATTAGGGGGATTTGGGCTGGAAATTCGGGATTTGGGGCTGGAAATTCGGGATTTGGGGCTGGAAATTCAGAATTTGGGGGGATTTGGGGCTGGAAATTCAGAATTAGGGGGGATTTGGGGCTGGAAATTCGGGATTTGGGGCTGGAAATTCGGAATTTGGGGGGATTTGGGGCTGGAAATTCGGAATTTGGGCCTGGAAATTCGGAGTTTTGGGGGATTTGGGGCTGGAAATTCAGAATTTGGGGGATTTGGGGCTGGAAATTCAGAATTAGGGGGATTTGGGGCTGGAAATTCGGGATTTGGGGCTGGAAATTCGGGATTTGGGGCTGGAAATTTGGAATTTGGGGGGATTTGGGGCTGGAAATTCGGAATTTGGCGTGGAAATTCGGAGTTTTGGGGGATTTGGGGCTGGAAATTCAGAATTTGGGGGGATTTGGGGCTGGAAATTCGGAATTTGGGTCTGGAAATTCGGGATTTGGGGGCTGGAAATTGGGGATTTGGGGCTTTGGGGTGCCGTCAGTGTCCCCGGGCTGTCCCCAGGGTGTCCCCACAATGTCCCCGTGGTTGTCCCCGTGGTGTCCCCACAATGTCCCCGTGGTGTCCCCGTGGTGTCCCCCAGTGCCCTTCGGCTCCTGGTTCCAGCACGTCCGGGGGTGGCTCCAGCTCCGCGACAGGGAGAATTTCTTCTGGATCAGCTACGAGGAGCTGCAGCAGGTGGGGACACACGGGGACACCTGGGGACACCTGGGGACACTTTGGGGACACCCAAATACACCTGGGGACACCCCTGGGGACACCTGGGGACACTTTGGGGACACCTTAAATACACCTGGGAACACCCCTGGGGACACCCAAATACACCTGGGGACACCTGGGGACACCCAGATACACCTGGGGACATCTTAAATACACCTGGGGACACTTTGGGGACATCCCTGGGGACACCCAAATACACCTGGGGACACTTTGGGGACACCTGGGGACACCCAAATACACCTGGGGACACACAAATACACCTGGGACACCTGGGGACACCTGGGGACACTTTGGGGACACCCGGGGACACCTGGGGACACCTGGGGACACACGGGGACACCTTAAATACACCTGGGAACACTTTGGGGACACCTTAAATACACCTGGGGACACCCCTGGGGACACCCAAATACACCTGGGGACATCTTAAATACACCTGGGGACACTTTGGGGACACCCAAATACACCTGGGGACACTTTGGGGACACCTGGGGACACCCAGATGCACCTGGGGACACCTTAAATACACCTGGGGACACTTTGGGGACGTCCCTGGGGACACCCAAATACACCTGGGGGCACTTTGGGGACACCTGGGGACACCCAAATACACCTGGGGACACACAAATACACCTGGGGACACCTGGGGACATCCCTGGGGACACCTGGGGACACCCAAATACACCTGGGGACACTTTGGGGACACCTCAGGATCACCCTGATGTCCCCTCGATGTCCTCGATGTCCCCAAAATCCCCAAATTCCCCCCAAATGTCCCCAGATGTCCTCAAATCGCCTGGATGACCCCAGTGCCCCTGAGTGTCCCCAACGTCCCCCAGTGTCCCCAACGTCCCCAATGTCCCCAATGTCCCCCAATGTCCCCAATCCCCCCAGTGTCCCCAACGTCCCCAATGTCCCCTCAATGTCCCCAATCCCCCACTGTCCCCAACCCCCACAGTGTCCCCACTGTCCCCAGTGTCCCCAATGTCCCCAATGTCCCCAATCCGCCAATGTCCCCAATGTCCCCCAGTGTCCCCAACCCCCCCAGTGTCCCCAGTGTCCCCAATGTCCCCAATGTCCCCAGGATCTGCGTGGCAGTGTGCAGCGCCTCTGCTCGTTCCTGGGCCAGCCGCTGTCCCCAATGTCCCCAATGTCCCCAATCCCCCAGTGTCCCCAATCCCCCCAATGTCCCCAATGTCCCCAATGTCCCCAATGTCCCCTCAGTGTCCCCAATGTCCCCAATGTCCCCCAATGTCCCCCAATGTCCCCAATGTCCCCAATGTCCCCAGTGTCCCCAATGTCCCCAATGTCCCCCAATGTTCCCCAATGTCCCCAGTGTCCCCAATGTCCCCAATGTCCCTCAATGTCCCCACTGTCCCCAGTGTCCCCAATGTCCCCCAATGTCCCCAATGTCCCCAATGTCCCCAATGTCCCCATGTCCCCCAATGTTCCCCAATGTCCCCAGTGTCCCCACTGTCCCCGCTGTCCCCAGGATCTGCGTGGCAGTGTGCAGCGCCTGTGCTCGTTCCTGGGCCGGCCGCTGTCCCCAATGTCCCCCAATGTCCCCAATGTCCCCATAACCCCAGTGTCCCCCCCAATGTCCCTGTGTCCATCCGTGTCCATCTGTCCCCAATGTCCCCAATGTCCCCAATGTCCCCAATGTCCCCAATGCCCCCAGTGTCCCCACTGTCCCCAATGTCCCCCAATGTCCCCAGTGTCCCCAATGTCCCCACTGTCCCCAGTGTCCCCAATATCCCCAATGCCCCCAATATCCCCAATGTCCCCAGTGTCCCCACTGTCCCCAATGTCCCCCAATGTCCCCAATGTTCCCCAATGTCCCCAATGTCCCCAATGTCCCCAATGTCCCCAGTGTCCCCAATGTCCCCAATGTCCCTCAATGTCCCCAATGTCCCCAGTGTCCCCAATGTCCCCAATGTCCCAGGATCTGCGTGGCAGTGTGCAGCGCCTCTGCTCGTTCCTGGGCCGGCCGCTGTCCCCAATGTCCCCAATGTCCCCAATCCCCCAGTGTCCCCAATCCCCCCAATGTCCCCAATGTCCCAATGTCCCCAATGCCCCCAGTGTCCCCACTGTCCCCAATGTCCCCCAATGTCCCCAGTGTCCCCAATGTCCCCAATGTCCCCAATGTCCCCAATGTCCCCACTGTCCCCAGTGTCCCCAATATCCCCAATGTCCCCAATGTCCCCAATATCCCCACTGTCCCCAGTGTCCCCAATGTCCCCAATGTCCCCACTGTCCCCACTGTCCCCGCTGTCCCCAGGATCTGCGTGGCAGTGTGCAGCGCCTGTGCTCGTTCCTGGGCCGGCCGCTGTCGCCCGCGGCCGTGGACGCCGTGGTGGCCAACGCGTCCTTTGTCACCATGAGCCACAACCCCATGAGCAACTTCAGCCTCAGCCCGGCCTTCATCCTGGACCGGCGGCGCGGCCCCTTCCTGCGCAAGGGTGCGCACCCGCAGCGGGGACACTGAGGGGACAGCGGGGACATTGGGGACATTGGGGACACTGGGGACATTGGGGACATTGGGGACATTGGGGACACTGGGGACACTGGGGACAGCCTCAGCCTCAGCCTCAGCCCGGCCTTCATCCTGGACCGGCGGCGCGGCCCCTTCCTGCGCAAGGGTGGGCACCCACAGCGGGGACACTGAGGGGACATTGGGGACAGCGGGACAGCGGGACAGCGGGGGGATTGAGGGGGACATTGGGGACAGCAGGGACAGCAAGGGGATATTGGAGACAGCGGGGACAGCAGGGACATTGAGGGGATATTGGGGACACTGGGGACACTGGGGACATTGGGGACACTGGGGACACTGGGGACATTGGGGACAGCGGGGACAGCGGGGGACAGCCTCAGCCTCAGCCCGGCCTTCATCCCTGGACCGGCGGCGCGGCCCCTTCCTGCGCAAGGGTGGGCACGGACATTGGGGACATTGAGGGGACATTGGGGACAGCGGGGACAGCGGGGACAGCGGGGGGATTGAGGGGACATTGGGGACAGCAGGGACAGCAAGGGGATATTGGAGACAGCGGGGACAGCAGGGACAATGAGGGGATATTGGGGACACTGGGGACATTGGGGACACTGGGGACACTGGGGACACTGGGGACATTGGGGGACACTGGGGACACTGGGGACACTGGGGGACACTGGGGGACATTGGGGACAGCCTCAGCCTCAGCCTCAGCCCGGCCTTCATCCTGGACCGGCGGCGCGGCCCCTTCCTGCGCAAGGGTGGGCACCCACAGCGGGGACACTGAGGGGACATTGGGGACAGCGGGGACAGCGGGGACAGCGGGACAGCGGGGACAGCGGGGACAGCGGGGACAGCGGGGACAGCGGGGGGACATTGGGGACACTGGGGACACTGGGGACACTGGGGACAGCGGGGACAGCGGGACAGCGGGGACAGTGGGGACATCGGGGGGATTGAGGGGATATTGGGGACACTGGGGACAGTGGGGACACTGGGGGGATATTGGGGACAGCAGGGACAGCGGGGGATTGAGGGGACAGTGAGGGGACTGGGGACATTGGGGGGATTGAGGGGACATTGGGGACACTGGGGACACTGGGGGGATATTGGGGACAGCGGGGACAGCGGGGACAGCGGGGGATTGAGGGGACATTGGGGACAGTGAGGGGACTGGGGACACTGGGGGGATTGAGGGGACATTGGGGACAGCGGGGATATTGGGGACATTGAGGGGACGTGGGGGGGACACTGGGGACATTGTGGACATTGAGGGGATATTGGGGACACTGGGGACAGCGGGGACAGCGGGGGATTGAGGGGATTGAGGGGACAGCGGGGACAGCGGGGCATTGAGGGGACATTGGGGACAGCGGGGACACTGGGGACACTGGGGGGATTGAGGGGACATTGGGGACATTGGGGATGTTGAGGGGATTGGGGACATTGGGGGGATTGAGGGGACATTGGGACATTGGGGACATTGGGGACGTTGAGGGGATTGGGGACATTGGGGGACACTGGGGACACTGGGGACGTTGGGGACACTGGGGATGTTGGGGGAACATTGGGGACATTGAGGGGACATTGGGGGGCTTGGGGGGGATTGGGGACATTGGGGACATTGGGGACATTGGGGGTCTTGAGGGGACATTGGGGACGTTGGGGACACTGGGGGGACATTGGG